>NW_022883210.1:0-117258 GCF_011952255.1 Bombus vosnesenskii
TTTTTCGTGCTACCATGCATTTAATTTTCATCTCAACGTGTCTACAGTGTCATACGACATAAAACACAAAGAATCACTGTTCAAAGTTACATCTAGACAATTAGATATCTAGAAAATTTCAATAACCATGTCAGCAAAGAATTTGCTGGATTTCCTAAAGGAAATTTTCATTTTCAAAATTCCAATAAGTGAAAAAATGGTAGAATTTTTTGATAATAACACGTAAGTATGTTTATTAGAATGTCGACCTTCACATCGATACTAATACACAAGTGCGAACATTAGAGTATCGATGTTCACATCGAAAGGAAGATCTCATTGAGCTATCCGCAGCGAGTTTTAGAGTATTAAGAGACCGGTAAGGATCGTTTATACTTAAAATTAGACGTATGTCGGAACAAGTTGTTTACTGGAAATTTTGTAATTCATGAGGATAAAATACAGCAAAGCTCGATTATCCGAATCTGCACAATTTCCAGGCTACTCACGTTCGCATTAAAATAGGAGTTGGCGAGGAGATTTCCACGACCTGATGTATCATTTTCACTCGATGTTGAGTTTACGACGCGCACGAGTTTCTGAAGCACGTTTCGTGACCTGCCGCTAATTACAATTTACCCATATCATACGTTTAAAGTCAAGGTTTGCTCCGAATATTTTTAAAAATATGTAGAACATTCGATATTGAAATTTGTGAGCTTTTTTGCGTGTCTTTTGTTTTTGGGAGATATCTAACGTTGAATATGGTGACTTGTATTCCGGTTAAAGATCAAGGTCAAGTTTCTTGCAGCAGTTTTGTTGCTTCTTTTTTACGGTGATTACATATACGATACTGTAACTCGAACCGACTGTTTAAACGGGTTCGCGGTCTAGTCGTTGATTATGTAATTGCGTAGTTGCTGCCCAAACCCGTTTAAAGAATTTTAGACATGTTATAAAAAATGATGAAGTTTCTAAAAACCAGTTGGTTCCTTATCCTTTCTTTGTATTTTTTGTGATGTGTAAGATCTAATAAATTTTTCATTATTTTATCAGCCAAGAAAATTTTTTCTTTTGTTTTTTACATTAGGAAATTAGATTAATAATCATCCTTTCGTTAATAACTTGTTCTCTTGTTACTGCATTTGAATTCAATTGGACTATGACTAATCATAAAATGCATGGTAGAAAGACAAATCTGGTATATGACTGTTTGTTTTAGGTAGAAAAGACACAGTGACAGTTAAAAATTAATTTCATTATTTTTCTATCCAGCGTAATGTATAAAGTCATATGCTGACTACGTATATTTTTCATCCTCATCGTTTTTTGTACATAATGTTTCACTTATTTGTTGCGTCGTTATGTAGATATATACTCTCTGTTATCATTGAATGTTATAATTAACACTAGAGCTATCAGTCTGAAACACGAATCTAAATATTTCCTTTCACCTAAATATTTCTGAATGTTTTCAGTAATTATAAAAAAGGAAAGTCTGAAAACCATCATTCTGACGGATTTGATAGTTGTAACATTAAAGAAACGTTTCTAAATATCGATATTTTGTTAGCGATTTTCTTCCGTTACACATTGATTGTGCCGTTATTGCTATTGTATAATTTAATAATAAATTCATTTTTTATCGCAGCTAATCGAAGGCGTGGAGATTTACATATTTAATATTTAATTTACATATAAAATTTATCAAAAAAGAATTGCTTCGTCCCTCCATTGCTCACTTTATTTGTAAAGCGTAGGCAGTTTGCAGTTTCTGCATGATTTCAATATTCTTCTGTTATTTTTCGTCGAGGGAATACAATCGAGATTTCGCCAATTTAAAACTGGTAATACGACTGGACGCGATGGAAATCCGTATGTGTTCCAGAAAGATGGCAGACGATCGGTCACAATTAGATTTATGACTTGATTACGTCAACTTTGGAAGATTTGTGATCTTCGTATTGTGTCTTCTTTGAAAATAGCTGTTGCTGTAGAGTATCTACATAGAATCTTCCCATTGATTTATTATGTAAAAAGTCACGGTATATATTTATTCATTGTTTATCACGTTGAAGATTCAAGTTCGCTTTTTCTCAGTTAATTGATATTATATGTGATGACATTTGTAAGAAACAAATTCCCTTTTTTCTCAATCGTAGCTGGTCTTCAGATGAATAACTTGACACGTTGCATAATTAACAAGGAAATTGGAAGATTTTATAAAATGATGTCCATAAAATAGCGTTGTAACAAAAAACTTAAAAAGAGATAAAGCAAACAGGAGCGTAAAATATAATATATCGATGAAAAATAAAGGGCGCGTATAATGTGGATCTTCGTGGATTGTAAGGGAGTTGTTTGATAAAAATTGTCAAAAAAATGTTCCTCTTCCTAGTAAAACTTTAGCATTTTTTATGTATAATTTTGTTTTGTATCATCAAAATTTTTTAAGAAAGGAAAATAATTTTGATGGTAATTAAATTGAACACTTTAAGAGCGTGTCAACAATAGATAAGTCTCTACTAAAACTGATTTTATTGTAAGTTTCAAAATCGAGCGCCTGTCAAACTGCAACTCTCTCGCGTCCGGAGATGCAATGTGTGGAAATGTACATGTCGCCACGCACTTACTCCATTTCGATAAGAAACCTGTTTTCTAGAAATAGCAGAGAGAGAGAGAGAGAGAGAGAGAGAGAAATATCGCGAACAATTTGTAAATTGGGGCATATTTTATAGTCACAGTAGATAGAAATCCCACGCCGTCCGAAGACTTTACTATATAATGTGTCTAATTACGAGTCAATTGGAGATTAGTCACTTTTTCATGTTGGCGAGCAAAAAAGAAAATATATTATAGATTACAAAAAATCGGCTACTATCTGTAATATTATTAATGTAAAATATACTTATGAAATACTTGTAATATACTTATCGAAAATATATAACCATAACATATTCATTAAATAAAATATTACTTTATGAAATCTGTTAATACATTATACTTTTTCTAAAGTTTATAAACGCTACCTGTATTATTTATATTACATTTCACAGTGTTCCTTCCATCGTTTAAAAAGAACGTATAAGAAAGACTCGTGTATAATTATATGTTAACGAGTCCCTATTAGAAACTTAGAGTTAATAATTCTTCAATGATAAAGCAAGTTGTCGTTTTAACTTTGATTATCCCTTTCCTTCATAATAGTTATTCCAGAGCAATCTGTCAATATTGTTCGTTGATTTTTTACGTTACTGGGTAAATATTACGTCATATGGATATTTTTCAAGAAAATACCTGAGATAAATATCAGTTTCGTGAAGCAACTTCTTTCTTTGGGGAGAATCTGCTGCAATTATATGTTACAATACAAATAAATGCAAATGTGTATGTAATGACAATGATAAATTGTACACAGCTTTCATTTGGAATAATAGCAAAACAAGTGCTCCTTACCGTAACTTGTTTCCATGTACTTTTGATATTCTTTGTGCCGTGTTATTGTATCGGATGAACAATGAACCTGGAGAAATCTGCAGACCATATCGTTAAGTAATTTTCATTTGAATAGACAAAGGGATAGTTGCATCAAATGTATGGAAGGAATACTTCGATTAATTCAGAAAATTGCATAGATTTGAATAACACTTCTCTGTTTATTTTTCGCAATAATGTAATTGCTTTTCTTTTTCTCCTTTTTTCATTATATAGAAGATATGACTAAGGGGAAGAACCGCAGCGAGTTTTTTTTATCTCGATGTTTTCGTGTTAATTAGTTATTTTTTCAGTTCGTTTTCGTAAATCATCTTTTTCTTATTCCAGTTCTTACGCAATTCGCTTTAATTATGTATAATTTATACGTTTAGGTTTAAGCAAACATTATCTGTTGTGAATGAAATGAAATGCAAAACTCTCCACAAATATCACCAAGAATATAAACTAGCGCTTATTTGGTTTCCTATATGTATCCGTACAAAAACATAAAATATAATCACTTGATTCGATGCAATAATAAGCCCCAGTAACATGTGGAAATATTCATAAGGTTAAAAGTTAACGACTCTATTGAAAAAGCATCGATCGTTTGTATAAAAGTGTCTGATTTCTGAGAATCTCCGAGGTTTGTTAGCATTTACGCTATTATAATGGTAAATCGGAAACTATTAAAACTGCATACCATCTATAAGATACAATCTTTCCTCAAAACTGACATTTTGACATTTTCAGCAGTTACACATCGCGGATGTTTCATGGATCTGCAAGTCGCACTCAGACGCCGCTATTAAGAACATTTTTATTCAATTCGTGTTGATTTCCTCCTCATTTAAATATTTGTTGTAAAATTAAAAATTTATTATACATTTTAAACATTATCCTGGGCGATTGCCGAATATTTACAAATTAACATGCTTCTTGAAAGTAGCATTCGTTTAACGAATAATTAATTAATATGTGCGGTTTATAGCTCTTCTCGTTAATTGTGGAAACATTTAAGTGGCCTTTTAATTGTTTAAAACATTTCATATAAAATTTTCCATGGAACCATCAATCGTCGTTGTTGCGATTTGCATTGAATATTCTCCGCGTGAATTTCACAATATGCAAATTTGTCCAAGACTTTTATTTTTGGAAATTACCGATTTTACATCATAATACGATGACTCCGCCACTTTATATCTGTTCTGACAGCAATCTCTAAGTCCGTAAACTAAAATATCGGATTCTTATTTCGATCGAGCTGGTGAATTTCGCAAAATCTACTTGAAATTTTTCATCTCTCAATTTATTTCTTTCTAGAATGCTTTCGAGTCTATAAAAACATTTTCATAAGATTAATCCCATAGATGATTCGAATGATCCGATTATTTCGATTGCAAACTACGCTAATTTCTACTGCAAATTATATCACATTTCTATTTCTAATTTATATTTCTACTTCCATCTTGCAAGGGAAATTAGGCAAATGTTAAAATATTCAGATATTAAAAAATTATTCTACCACAATATCAGAACCGAAATTAATATCTGTTTTTTAATTTCAATAATTTTATTTACATATATCTAAAAGAATTTTAAGGCAATTACAAAAAGAATTTGTCCTATTTTGCATCTATTATAGTAGACTTTGACACCATTTTTTTTGCCGTTTCCAAACTTTTCAAGCAAATGATATTTGTTTTAATTATTAAAAGTTATCTTACTTATAACTTTCAACTATCTTTCTAAAAACCATTTTTTAAAACTAGTTTAACATCCGGATACACGATTGTGAAACACATGTCATAACAACATGTGAACATGTGAACCACAAATCAAAGCAAGTAACGGAGACCAGAGTGCTACGTAACAGAACCGCGTCTTCGGTTCATCTTTCGACACTCGGTGCTCCTTTCTACGAGATTACTAATATTAATTGAAGACAGCGCGCAGGCGCGCACCCGTATTTGTAATAGTTGCCTGTTCGACGCAACGGCCGATTGCAAAATCGAATGGGGAGCCGATCATCGGAGGCATCTGTAAATCTCTTGCTAAATACACTCGGTCCCTCTGCCTCTTTCCTCTCCGTTGGCTCGTTTTCTTCCAGCTTCGCTATTCTGTGTCCCGACGGACTCGACGAAAATTCGACGACTCCATGATTCGACGACTGGACGACTGGACGACTCGACGACTCGACAAAATTGCAACATACGTTACGAACCGTCGCGCTGCGTCGCAGAAAATGACTAAGAAGCTCGCTTCGAACGTGTACGATTGCACGCGTGACTGATTGCCCGCGCCGATTTTTTTCTAAAAGTCCATCTTGACCAATCTCGATATACGACGTACGCGACTTCACCGCGCAATTGTCCATCCGCTTAACTATGCGTGAGGGTATTAACATTTTCTCTTTGCTTGAAATATCACGTTCGCTACTTTAGGCTCTAGGCAATACATTTAAGGAGAAAGATTTGGGACGCCTTGGTGTCTTGTTTAGTTTGTACCATTTATAACCATATATGTTCTTACTGATTAATAGCTTTCGACTGTTTTGCAGTGTCAGCAATGCGCGATTGAAAAATCAGGCACGAGGAAAGATTCGAAATTAATAATTACGAAGTAGCTATGGTATTCTTTTCTTCTTTGTAATTGAAAAATTAAGATCTTTATCAAGGAAATTCGGTTAATCTATGTTATTATCGATGCCTGTCTCATTCACGATACATTCTTGTTAATGATAGTTTAATCTGTAGAATTTTCTAAAAGTTAGTGCAGGTGAAAACTGCTGGAGATGATCACTTCTTCGGTTTTGTTTTTTTAGAATCAATTTATGGCATCATTGATGCGCCCATCGTTCGTGATACATTTTTATTAATGAATTTTTATTTGCAAAATTTTGTTTTAAATTGACGAGAACTGATGGAGATGATGAAAATTCTTCTTTTATTCCTTTTTAGAATTCAGTTAATCGTATGAATCCCAGGAGCCACTGAAAAGACAGGGTCGAAAAATTCCGAATAGCGCGATAGCACTTGTCTTAATCGATTGCGAGAATTGATTGTAATTTCAATAAATAAATAAAAAAAAAATTTATATTATTATATATGCGTACTATTAGTTTATAAATATTTTAAGTTTTGTTCAATAAAAATTATTTATAATATAACAATGAAATACAAATTACTGTCAGTCATCCGTAGCATTCAAATGTACTGGGACTTTGCGACGCAAAATGTGAACAGCGCGATCGCGCTGCTTGGGACTCAAATGGTTAAGTTATGTCGTTACTGGTATCTACATTATGCATCTACACTTCTGTTATTGTGTTCTTGGTTGTCCAAAATTGATAAAAGTGAGAAGTGATAGAGATCATCATATCTTTGCGCTTGTTTATCAGCAACACTATGTTATTATTTAAGCTAGGCTGCCAGAAATACAGATTTTTAAGTATTGATAAAAAGAACGAGAACAGATGATTGTTTTTTAACCTTCTTCCGTTTATACCACAATCGTTTCATCGTTAAATGTCAAATCGTTTCATCAAGAGAGATAGAAACGATTTGACATTTTTATCGTAGAATATTTTATGTGATCGCGATGATCCATATTCGATGTTCACGTAGCATGAAAGCGCATAAATATCGGTAAAAGTAAAGTGGCCTGCCTTTCGATCGGTCTAAAAGCATTAACGTTTGAAAAAGAAAACGGTTCTATTTCGAAATCGCGTTTTCCTATACAGTTTTTCTATTTCGTGAGCACACATGAAAAAGTAAAAATGGAAGTGCAACACCTCGACGATCATTCAGTTCGACGAGTAATTCTTAATTTTTAATTGAAAATATTGTTGCAGTTTCAATGAATTCTGTCTATTAATGCTAACGTAATGATCTATGAAATTAACAATAAGTTTATACCATGGATAATTGAGTCACACTAATCAACAAATTAATCGTTTGCTTTCTTAAAAAAATTAAACACTATTCACATATTCTGATACTCAAATTATGATTTTTTTTGAAAATGGAATTGATCAGCTTCTGGGCGGTTGAATTATCGACGCGTAGGTAATTGTTGTCACTACTGTCAGTAATGTCTTCCTACTTTTTGGTTGCTTTTTCATTTTTTGCTTCTACTTTTTGTCATGTAAATTTCATCAGGAATGATAGAGCATTCGAAATATTTATGTTTTACGATTTTTCTGTTGGCCTTAATGAAGCATTCGTGGATGTCTTTCTGTCGCCCTTCCTCTCGAGCGCGTGGACATCGATCAAGGTTCGAAAAGAACACGAACGTCGAAAGTACGATGGATGAACAACGCTTTTCTCAGGTTTCATTTTATAAAAATAACGACCTTTCGTGCCACTCAATCGCTTTGAGTGTTTGTATAATCGTTTCCAAACGATTTCAATCGTCTCGCGTAATCATATCCCTGTGATTTCCATGTTATTGAAGAAATGTAGAGAGATTGTAAGTGTTTATTGTGTAAGAGTAAGCGAGTGTTGAGATGTTAAGGTACTTAGAGTCGTACAAAAGTAGTCAATGTAGTAGCTGATGACAGTCAAACAATTATGAGACAAATCGTATTGACAAGATGCCTGATCCAAGATGTTTGATGGATCATTTATATCAAGGTCGCAACTTTCATTACTGAAAGATAGAAAAAGCTGTCTCTTAATGTGAAAATTCGTATGGACCAAAATTGATCGACCTTGATCTAGTGATCTTGATCTTGATCGACCTAAAGAATCTGCATATCTATATATGGTATATCTATGCACACTCCGTGTCAGGAAATTCTATTAGCGAATTCAAGTAGCGAATTTTTTCGTTTAGTTATTTCACAAGGTCTGTTGTGTAAGTATCTTTTTTACTTACATTCTCGTATTTATTCGTTTATTCGTGTTTGGAATTGATTTTTTCGAAATTTGAGTTCTAGTATTACACTTATTTCATCCACGAATATATCACAACACCGAACCTTAGAAATAAATTCGGAATCAGCCAAATAAACGTTCATTATTTCCCCTTGTTTTATAGACAGGTATGCATCTCTTTCATGTTATTTGAAACGTTCAATTCAAATTGCTAAATCATTCACTGTCTTCCATTCAATTTACCACTTGAGATTATTCCAAATTACTCTCAGAAACTAGTTCAACGTTAATCCTGAGTCTTTTGTCTTTATGAACAGGAAGAAGTCAAGAAGTCACGACTTATTCTAACGGTTTTCTGTAATCGACACTGTATCTCTTGCGTTGTAGCAGGATTGAATCCTTAACAAAAGAGCGCAAAGGTCACCACGAAATTTGTACGAAAAAACAACTTGCCCCTCCAATTCGTCTGTATCCAGGTTTATCGTTTGATACCCCCCTTCTGGCAGCTTTTCCTACTCCCAAGTTGGTAGAAAGTAGCGGCAGCGTGGTACGCTCGAATCGGCCCTCTTAGTCCATAAGGAACGTCGGATCACGCGAGATCGAGGGTCGTCGCGGTATCCCCTAATTCACCAACGCGCATACATCGATCCGACGTGCGCCGATCTGCGTTGCAATTTTTCCAGACTACTGTAATCGATCGTTTGTCTGCGACAACCGGGTGGTGTTTAAAGTTTGAAAGGAAAACCAATTCTGAGTACACTCTAAGTTGGTCGTAAATAAATACGTAGGTAGATGGTGGTGCTGTGACGTGAATCGTCATACGATTGTCTGTGAACTAATTCATTTTCGGTAAGAGGATGTACATTTGCAATCTCTTTTGTACTTGGGACTTTCTACTCTATTAATTATATTTTAAAGATCGAAGATCACGATAATAATTTCTTTACTTATATTTCAAAGTTTTGAATAATTCTGAAATTTTGCTTATATGTAAAAGTCTTCATTAGAGTTCTAAAGAGAATGAAAGTTTCATACTTTTGAGGGGGAGGAGAAAGCGCGCAATCTCCGTAATTACGTATTTTCAAAAAAAGAAAAACAAGGAAAAGGAAAGTTGTATTATAGGTGTCACACCTGCTTTGGTAGTATAATCGTTAGCTTCATACGATTTCTAGATTAGATCTTTATGATTTTGATAAGTATGGAATAAAATTGCGAAAGGAGACATTAGAAATGAACGGTCAATGATCAATCGGTGATATCTTGATTTCCATGGCAGAAATGTCCTTGGGAGGTTCTCTCGATTTATGTTTACTTGCTACCCTACTGTAATTCCTCAACCGGTCTTTCTCCCTGTCATGATTGCATTTGATGTGGTTTCCTGCGATGTGCCGACCGGTTTTCTGTACGTTTCATCGGTCACTTATCTTTGTAATTCCGTTACTAAGAAATTGATATCAGCCAGCATACGATGCCAGTGAGAACGAAATTTTAGAATGAGCTCAGACATTGAGTTCTTTCGCCGTCGTTCCTTGCAAACATTAAAACACACTTGTCCTTTATACATTTTTGATTTCTCATCGATTTTTTAAATCTTTCTTATATCCTCAAATAGTAAATCTTCAAATTTCATCTATAAGATTTAATTTAAAAAATGTTCATCTTATTCCATATTCGCGAAAATTCAAGATGTAATATTTTAAATTGTGCAATCTACATTGCGATTTCACTTAGTTCTAGTTTTACAAATCAGGTTAGATACACTAGATTCTACGAAGATCGTAATCCAGTAAAGTTCCTTTCCACCTGATCGGCTGGTATCTCTGTTTCCTAGAACGTCGGTTCCTCGTCTTTCTTCGTTTCCTCTAGACAATTCTCCACAGGTGAACGACCAGAGTTCTAACTGGAAATCTAGTTACGCGTCACACGTTGCAATTTCACTCTAACCTGTAGACAGTGATACATAACGAAGCCTTGGGACTTGTTTACAGTTGGTTCCGGGGTTGTCTCTCGCATCTCGGCGCTCGAACTCGGTACGATCTCGAACCAGCACGATATTGCCAAGAATTTCCGCGTATAAACCGGAAAGACATGGTACTGTTGTCCGTTCGTGTCACCGGTGGTTCTTCGCGGTGAACCAGGTAGGCTCGTTGATCCAGTCAAATTACTTTCCATTTCATTCGGACGTGTTGCAAACGGACCTTCTTCGAAACATGTCATTCGAGAGAAAAATGCGTGCGTGCAAGTACATTCATCAAGGCCGTGCGAATCATGCAGGTTGTATTGTAGGGATATATGTATATCACGAGAGTTACGTAAGCACGAAAATGCAAGAACACATTTAGAAGAGGTCAATGCTTCCTCCTCGTTCGCATATTGTAATATTCCTTGACCTTATGTTTCGTTTTGTTTCTAATAACGAGATTTTGATCAAAGAGGGATAATTGAATTCTTGAGGTTTTAGCTAGGTTGGATGAGGACAAACGATTTGTTCTCACGCGTTGTCACGACGAGTATATACGCATTACGAAACAGGAAGCAATACACATGTCACGATAAAATAACTCTGTATGAAATTTTCCATTTTATTACATGAACATATGTTAAATATTTCGTATCGCTTTGAGAATCTGAATTCTCGCAGTTATGTATTCTAACTTTTAAATGTATCATCTAAAAGTTTTAGTTTCATAGGTTTCATCTAAATCTTTACTTTTATAATTAATTGAGTTATAACAATCTCTATTCTCTATCACGATACGTTTTCGTAACTTGAAAAGGTGCAATCAACTTTTTGTAATAATGAACATAGATTGCTATTTTATGGGAAATAGCGGTGGACTGACTTATATTTACACTGAGAAGCTCAACTTCATAAATCGTAGTACAGAGAAAAATGACGATTATAAACATTGCCTTCTTAAATTTCCTTGTGAAAAATACGCTTGCATCGCTATGATTTTCAGTCATTTAAACTAACTGACATAATTGTCGTTAAGTTTCATTTAGAAAGTGCCAGTTAAGATCTTGACCTTGTCACGTGAAATCGAGAATGTCATAATCTTTAAGTTTCTCGCTTTACTCTTTAAACAGTATTTTTATACCGCTCTAATATAAGTATGAGCGTCGTAAGCAGCCTCGAAAGGTTTTTTTTTTTTAACTTTCAATTCTCGTATTCTTTTTCGTGTACGGAATCTTTGCATTCATTATAGATTTCACTCCAGTTGCATTCTCAACGAACCTTTTTTGATCCTGTCGAAGAGGAATGGAATAACATTTACCACCCTGAAAATTTTCCATGCTGTTCAGAATGTTCGTTTACAAGCGACTAATATTCTCGTGCAAAAATATCTTTTATGGCAAAATATATATAAATTGCGCGTAACTCTTTTCAGACGGAAATGAGAATAAGGTGAGAACCGTGTAAACGCTTAACAGGTTTAGGTTATGATTTCACATTTCGCACTTTCCAATGAACGCGAAGTATTACATGACTGGCAACACGATTTGTATTGAAGTAATTCTTGCCATTTCCTCTTAAAGCTGTTCGATAACTATGCGTGCTATTATAAGCATTCCCTCTGGTTCATTTTACAAGAAAAATGGAAGCAAAGTGACTTAAAGAGGGGATATAAAATAGCAGCGTTTAATATTTCATGGGTAAAAACATTGCAAGCGAAATTACAAAGCAGTATATTAAATATGTTATTGACATGTTCAGCACTTTAAATTTTCAAATTATTATTCAAGTGTGGCTTGTAAAAATTATTCTCCATTTTCACCATCGCCTTTTTTATTTTTTATTTTTGACTCTTGAATCACGATCGTATAATTATTTAGAAATTCCATATGATTTTAATATCGTTGCGTCGTTTCCGCAAAATGAGTCAATTGCCTTAATAGACCGAAGGATATAGATTAAATGAGAAATTTCACTTCTGCATCGATTAACGTAATGAACGAGTAAAGATTCGAAGAAGTGAAAGAGAGCAAAAACAGGAACATAGGCAATAACTGACATTAGAGGGAGGCCTTTCTTTACTCACTTTATTCATTGAAACGAGCTTATGGAACTAATTTTATATTATCGACCTGACTAATACTTTTCACGCACTCGTCAATTATGTATTATTTAATTATCTTTTCAACGAATATACAGCAGGTCTTTTTGATTGCATCTAAAACATACAGAATTGTAATATAGGAATGTAAATATAGGACTACATGCGTCAGAGAATACTTGAATGCCAGCGTTAAATATAGATCGTCAAGCTAATAGTTCGTTGACTATAGTAGATACGTGTAAAATCTTTTCATAAGTATTTTTAAATTAGATATATTGTACATATAAGCTGTTGATGAGTAGAAATTTCTACTCATTTTGTTGCCTTTCTTGAGATATATAAAGATACTTTATATTCACAAAAGCACATATGTATGTAGTGTGTATGTTTATAATAATATCCAAATTATGTGCATGTTTGGTGGACTTGAGGAATTTCTATATCTATAAAGAATATCTATAAAAAAGAAATGTGACAGGAAAGGAGGAGTAAGGAGAAGGTTATAAGATAGAAAAGGAGGAAAGGGAAGGATGTAGGAAATGCACACCTACTTTTGTTCCTGCTAATGATAATTCCTACCTAACTTTTAATTAATCGATTCTAGAAATTTCGTCATATTGAATCAAACTTAAGTTGCCTTTCGCAAACCGAAATTGCAATTTTATCTCTTTAATTAGATTTCAATTTCATTATAGACGCAGTATATATGTAGGTGTACGAAGTACAGGTTGTCTTTGTATAAGTTAAGTCAGACATACCGATCCCAGGTAATGAAATCCAATAAATTTATCCTATCTACTTCCTACTTTCGCGCAGATCGAACGCGACTGCTCGCGTAACAATTTCACAAATTTCGTATAGAGAATTATCGTATTACTTATGTTCCTGCTTCACTGCCAATGGCAACGAAAATGGTTGCTCGCGTTCTTGCAATCCTTTTTCGCTCGCGCGATACCGATAAAAATAAAAATAGCTGACAAGAAGAAAGCGTAGCGGACATAGTTTCAGGAGCAATGCGTCACTTGATCGATTGAAACTCTTTTTTTTTTATTATTAATATTCACTTTCCAAGAATAGGAGGTGAAACTTCAAAGAGTTTGCAAAAGCCTTTTGACATTGCCTGATTTTTGAACCGAATTTTCAACAACGCGCCATTACATTAATTTAAATTCCTTTTTGTTTGATAAATTTACACTTTTTAAAAATGAGTCGACATTGGTTCATTTTTAACCGTTGTGCATTACTTCTTTTTATATTCGTCGTGCTTCGGTCTTTCAATTTTGGATTTTTCGAAACGATTATCAAAAGACGAGTGTCTCAATCGAGTTTGATTTACTTTTATATTAAAACATATTTATTATGTATATTTACAGTGTATACAACTGATTATCAATCTAGTATGTATATATCTCAGTATGTTAATAGATCGATTGGCTAATTAATTTACTCGAGTATAATCCACGGATGTAAATTCTTTGATGATATTCATGATTTTTTTCTTAGATTATTTATGTTTTGAATAACGCACTTGAAAATGATTGCTATTGAAACCCATTAACACACAATACAATGTTTGTGAAGAGTCAATTATTTTTTACTTGTCTATCAATATCCGCATGCTTCTAAATTAATAGATAAATTTCTCATGCAATCACCGTTCTAAAACCTAAGAATTACAATTTGAACAGAATTTGACTCTTGAGGTATGGCGTTTAATTCGATACTTTAAACAATTTATTTCCTAATTCAATGAGTATAAGAATGAGTATACGTAAGTAGTTGGTTGGTAAGTCTCTTTGTTTACTTATTACCTATATTGCAGCAGCAATTGTTGTTTATGTGCATGGAATTTCGTTCCTTCCATCAAAATGCGTATATGCAAAACGTACCGATCGTGGATCATATGGGAGATCGCAATTGTCATGCGGTTGTTCAATCGGGATTTGACTAGAAATGAAACGAAAGATGTCAACGTGTTTACTTGATTGAATAGGAATGTGTATGTAGATGTTTCCTTTAGCAATTTTGTACAGTCGCGTCAGAGTGATTAATCTGTTAAAATGTCAAATCCAGAAGAACATAACATGAATCTCTCAGAAGACAAACTGATCGCCTTTACTTTTTCAATTCCAATATTCGAATGCACGGTTAGTACCCAATATCTAAAAAAATAAATAATTTACTTCTGCAAGTTTCTTAATTACAAGGAAATAAATACAAATAATTGTAAATTTTAAGATAGATTTCAAACAATAATTTTTGTGGAATAAGCAAAGATATTTGTGGAATTGATCTGCACAGAGTTCTATGTTATATCGGTTTGCTTCCTCTTAAACTGAATGTCTTAAATGAGCCAAATAATCGAACCGATTTTCGATCTCCTTAAACTTTCCTTTTCCTTTCAAGATTCTCGCTTTCTTTCCTTTCGAACATTTCCAAAATTTCCAGGATGACTTCATAACATTTTCGCAACGTTTTGCAGGCGTATTTATCATCGTCGTCGATCGTAACGTTGCAAGAGATTATATTGTGCGTCTACGGAACGAGGTTGCGAAACCTCCGCGAAGATAAATCGCGAAACGCCGTGAAACATGGTCATCGCGAGGCAGAAAGTTAAGTCTTACATGATCTCAATTCTTAAAAGCAAGTAGTTAAATATGCACAAAATGTATAACCAAGGATCGTTATTTCGAAAATGATCTTATTTGTAAGAAGTCAGCTGATCTGTGGCGCTGGCATAATTCCGAGCGCGCGAGATACGCAAGGAAAAAAGCGAGGCAAATACAAGGGAAACGTGTATGGGTCGCGGTTATGAATTTCCATTTCGCGTTCTCTGGTTTAGCGACCGCAAATTTTCGAAGCGTAACTTCACCGTTTCCGTTAGAACGAACGTATGATGGTTGTTTCCTATCAAGCGAATATCGAGGTCTATATGTCAAAGTTGAATCAGCAATAAATATCGTCTGACGATTCTATGTTGTGAAATGAGTCATATTTTATGGGGATAACGTTAAGCATGTCGCTACTCGTATTATTTTACTCGTATAACTTGCAAGAGATAAATGTTTGTAAATGTAAAATCGTTCCGATGCAAATAATGTGCACTACCTGAATGCAAACGATGCATATTTTGTAGTAGATGTTTTTAATGTGTATCTATGTCGTGGAATAATAATGGCACTGTGTCGCTATACGCAGTTTTCAACATGCGTTACATGCTTCATGAATGTTATTTGTAGGAAGTGTTGAAAATGTTCCAGGAATTAAATTATTGTAATAGATGTTACAAGTTTTGTCTTTTAACTTGTTGAACATCGTGATGGATTTCGTTTCTTGCTATTCAAAATTGATTACTTCTTTAGCGTAAACCTCGCGTCGAGTACGTACTTGTCTGTTGACGACGAAAACAAATGTTATTACACCGTTATATTATTTTGACCATTGTTTTGATCGAATTGTGGTCTTATTATCAATTGTTTCTTATTAATGAATTTTAGCATATTATGAAGTTTATCGTTTCAAACGTTATCCTTAATGATGGGTAGCAGTTCATAATTACTATGAGGTATATTATTATATCGGATAGTTTATACTATCTCATATGCGTTAAACAGGAAAATCAGAAAAGTTTGTTTTTTATAAAGAAAAATACGTCAGTTAAAATTCGTAGTTACAACCATAAATTATTTTTTCTTTCTATAATCCCATACTTATTTCTACTTATTATTTACCAACAATTATATAATACAAAGAGTATCATGTGACTTTCGCTACTACTATGAACTATGAATCATCCTATAGACCCCACGATATAAGACCGCCTATGACCACATCGCTAATATGCAAGCGAATAATCGATTAATCGATTAAACTATCGACTAATATGCAAGTTTCTCAGGGAATGTGCCCGGATAAAAGAAGACTCGAAATCAAAAGTACGACGGCCGCGATTCGAGCAGACTGCACCGTGTTGGAAACCGGTTTCTGCATTTTCTGAGGCAGCATGTGACACAGAAACGAGACGGGCTGACGAGAAGATGAACTGGTGACATACATCTCGAGACGTTCATAATCGTAGTGTAACCAACAGTCATACCAGACTTGTCTTTGATGTCCACTGATCTTTAATTAAGAGTCTTTTGTTTCCTTACTCACACTTCTCGCGTGATTTGCACTTCAACATGCTTTTAATGAGAACGAGACATTTAGAATCAGTCTGAAGATTGATGAGTTGATAAGCTATTCGCCTGTTTGTGATTGAACGCTTAACTATGGCTATATTATGCCTAACTATCTCTTTCTTAATTAACCGAGTAAATTAAGAGAGACTGCTCCGATATGCAGGAAGCGGTGTGTAGTAAATATCGCTGCGGGATATTTTTCCACTTTATTTTTCGCTTTATCATTGCACGCATTCTGGTAGCATGTCGTAGTTGTAAAATTAGATTAGTTATTACGTATATGCATAATTATCATCACGATCATCATTCATTGCCTGCTATCCCCTTTACAGATCTTACACACCGTTCATGGTACTTTAAATCGTCATATATCACCACCAGTTGTAAATCATCTAAATTATGAGTAACTATTATAAAATACTTAATCTATCACAGATGATTATAAATCATTCAAATCATTGTTGTTATAATTATAATAATGGGTAACTCTCACTTTGGATCAATCAGTCGATGTTTTAATAATTGCGTAAAAAATAGATACAAATCAAGAAGGATTACGAAATTGTATAATGATGAAAACTGTATATATATCGATTACGCGAGAGGCAGAGATATTTGTGGTTGAAAGAATAGATTTACCACGGTTCTTGATTTTAGAACGAGAATTTATTAGCGGTTGTCCAACGTCGATTCGAAATGCCATTTATTTCCACGATGATTATAACACATGATAGGAACACGTAATGAGATTACGGTTTGAACGATAATCTATGAATTCTTCGTTCTCGTACTATGTATAAATTTCTATATATTCTATGTAGGAGTAAAATGTTGAAATACTAATGAGCGAAAAGTACGAGTCGAAAGATGTCCATTCAATGCATTTTATTTAAGAAATAAATTATTTACAAATGATTTACTTAATATTTGACAGTATCAAATAATAATAGAACATTAATCTGTATAAAGAGCGAGTCATAAGATATTTTTTGAATAAATTCGGGACTCAAAATAAAACAGAGACGCGATTACCTAATTAGCAATAAGTGTACAAATAAGTCTCAAAATATATTTTGAAAAATTAATTATTTCTAATGTATTTATTTTATGATTTCTAATAATGATAAAAAAGGACGGATAAGAATACTTAATAATAGAAAATAAATAAGGCATAATAGTTTGCGGTTGATAATTTCGCTAGTACTAAGAAATGCGAAAAGGTATTGTATATTTAAACTTGTGTATTACATTTTTATAGAGAAATATTCGTATATTTGACTGTTTATGAAGCTCAGTGTGTATCAATTACTATCATTCATGATCGTCTTATTTAAATGTTAAAATCAAACTAAAGCGATCTACAAAGTGAGAATTTTCCTGGTCGTATTCTTAATCATATTTTCCTGCGGTCGATTGCCATTATTATATTCTGCTGGCTATAGAATGGCTCTGCTAACTGCTGCATATTTATTCCATGAATAATGAGTTCCAAAGTGTTACTTGTTAATGATGTTATTGTTTGCATATCTAATGCTAAATAAAGTTGTATTTTATATAAGAACGTAAACAATGATATATTTTCCTCGAATGTTATAAACAGATCTACATATTTTTTTGAGTAACCGCCAGGATTTTTTCGCAATTGCTAGCCTGATTTATTTAACGCTGTCTGAAGAATTCTGCTATCCATACTATTTAACATGACAATATCATCCATCTGTATGTCGGAATTATATGATAATTAATTATGCTATTTGAATAATCATGTAATTTAACGAGTCTATACGTAAAGCAATTCGTGTTATTAGTTTGCAACGTTTTTCTTGTAAGCAATAAGTATGAGGAAAAATTGAAAGAGGAAAAAGATGGATGATTTAAAATGTACTGCATATTGACAATATCTTCCTCGCAAGCGAAAAAATACATATACAAAAATGTGCATTTTGCAGCTGCACTATTTTTTAACATGATCTTCCTTGTTTTAGCATATATTGAATGCTCTCGTCGTTCCGTGCAAAAAAGTATTCAGGTAAATTGATTAGTTTAAGAGATACTTTAACTTTAATTCTGTAGAATATCATACGAAGAGCAAGGTAAGACGCAACGTAGTACTCTTGTATTTTCGTTTTCTTTGTCTTACATATGATAAATTTTACAAAATTAAAGTTAAAGCACTTCTTAAACTAATCAGTTTTCGACCAATGTTATCCTAATACTTCTTTTTCGTAGAATAATGAGAGGATCTGATGTATGCAAAAAAAGAAAGGTCTCAATTTTAAAAAATAGTGCAACTGCAAAAATGCACATGCGAACATTTCGTTTACTTTGAACTATTCGATTTTTCTTCTTTCATTTTTCTTCTCGTGCTTATCGTTTATGATAGAGACGTTGGGAACTAATATGAACGTGAATACCCTGTATATAGAATGTATATCAACCTGTATATTGTACATGAGGAAAGTAAAACCCACTGATTGGTATTTCCAGAAAATATTACAGTTCGAACATTTTTCTGGAGCGTACAGAAGTCGATGAAAAAAGACAGGCTGTTTACGAACTAGTGCAAGTCATTACTAGGTAGTATTGGAAGGAAATTGCAACATATAATAGAATGGTTCGTATCTCGGAATGCGAGAAAAAAACATGAATGTCAAGTTAATACGAATATGCAAACGATCTAATCGGTTACGATAATTATAAACACAGTCGAATAACATTCTATTAATTATATCAATCGATGTTTTTTACTTGATATTACATAAAAATCGTAAAAAACGACATTATGATGGAGGCTTACGAGAAAACAAAGTAATTCACTGATGCGTAGTTTCTTTCTAATGAAACCGATCCCCGTTTATGTAATTACCGTTGACATAAATAACTATGAGCGTTATGAATTTTCCAAAAGGATTTATCATAAATTTAAAAAAATTCCTAAGGATATTCAATTTCTTCTTATGCACCAATTAATGAACGGTGCTGGATTATTTTGAGTTGTCACATTTTCGAGATACATGTGCGATACGTTAGTCGATCTTTGTCAATCCACTTGTTCGATTAAGTATGCAGGATGAAATTTCTTTAAAAAAGATAATGACAGAGCACGCTGCTCGTGTACTAGATAACTAGATAACTGTTTCCGCAGGCAATTTCTTGGATAGAGGTTTTATACGTCGGAAAAGTGTTCAAGAAATAGGAATGTCGTTAACTGTATCAAGCATTTACAGAAGTAACTGGGATTTTATAAAGCAGTGTACATGAAATTGCTCTTCAAACAACGGTACTTAACAGAAGAAAATTCTATTAAAAGGTCCCGTGTAACTTTTGCAATTATTCGCAAATGAAAAGAAGAATTATTATTACTTTTTGATGGAGCACTAAGTCATTGTCAAGTGTATGAATATAAAATCATATAAAAGACAAAATACAATAAATATAAAATTAATATAATTCGTTGAGAATGAACAAGGTTCGGTTAATTTATTTAATGAAAGGTTGCCTTTGGTCCTTCGTATGAGCGATGGTCGATTACTGTAATTGCGTCAGTTCTTCATTTTTTTTTCCTCCGACACACCGTATCGCAGTAAAAATCTACGCTCTCCCCCATTACCATTCCCCAAGAATCGTTCGAAAATATCGAATCTCTTAGAACTCGTGATTCACCATTCGCTTGTCGATGGTTAAACTGCAGGCCTAGTAAAAGCGATCGAGGACAAACCGTTTAAGTTTTACCATCGTTTGTGGCTTTGAAGAAAGTAGACCAACATGTTTAAAGTGTCCTTGCTTAAACTATCATTCTTGACATATTCTTCGACGGAAAATTCGTCTGACCGTTACGTTCTATTCCACTTGTTTCGAGAGGAAAAGGTTGATCGTAATTTTACGAGCGATCATAAAATTACATTCGAACGGTCCTGAGGTTTGAAACGGTCGTTTAAGTAGACAATCAAATAGACTTCTATACTAAACAGACTCTAAATAAGCAGCTACTGGTATACCAAATGAAAACACTTTATTTTAAAATCTTATTGTAGTAGCCAATATAAAATAAGAATGGATGGGGAGTTTAAACTAAAAATGTAAAAGCGACTTCATCTATCTTGCCTGTAATTCCTGTATGAACAGCAATGTCTATGAGCTAGAAGTGGAAAAAAAAATAAGGTAGCAAAAAATAGCACGATATTTATCTATATGGTGGAATATTGCTATTGGGCGATCAGTTTAAATATTGTCATTAATGACTGCGAAATCGAGCGTGCCACTGTTTTCTCTTCTTTTCCATCATGCACCGAAACGTGCAATATAGGATCGGAACCGGTTCATATGTAGATTACGAGGGAGAATGTAGATTTGTGCAATCGATCGATCTGCTTGCGCAACTAGATATCACGAAATGAAGTAAACAACTCAAAAACTAAAATTGATTGCTGCTACATATTGTGGTTAAAGCTAATTATCATTATTTAGATATTAATTTTTCTTCTTCTTTATTCTTTTACTTTGATGCTTCAACTACGATAGATGATAGCAATTTCTAGATATACATTGTCACCGTAATTTTTCATTTTTGTCGCAGTTTTTAATTTAATTGTTAATAGTAGAAACACATTTTTCCGAATGGTTTTCTAAAGAAGACATAATGTACTAAAACATGACGTCAGTTTTACACATATATAAACAAATATATTATATATATTATATATATTAATAACTTACCATAATATATTGCAGTGTATATACACTGTGCATGAAAGGGTCAGCTTTTGTTTCTAATAAAAGAACAAAATAATATTTGAAATCTTACACGATCTTATGAAACAATTGTTATATTTTCAGTTGTTTTAGTCGAGCTTCCAATGAATATGAGCAGCGCACCTCACATCGATAGGATGTCAAATATCTACAACAACTCAGTGGTTCGATTTTATCACTATGTGTTTCACGATCTATCGGGTAAGAAATAATATCTTTTTTCAATGATTATTTTCTTTGATTCTCCTGTTGTATATTAATTTCCTCTTTTAGATCCTCGAACAAGAGATTGGTTCCTCATACCATCACCCGTACCTGGTGCTAGTATTATAATCGGTTATTTGTATTTCATCCTATCTTGGGGTCCGAGACATATGGAGCACAGAAAACCATACCAATTAAAGAAAATTCTAGTCTTCTACAACTTCCTGCAAGTTCTCCTCAGCTTTTGGCTATTTTACGAAGGTCTGGACGCAGCTTGGCTTCGAAAGTACAGTTGGAAGTGTCAACCTGTTGACTATTCTAACTCACCAGACGCACTTAGAGTATTATTACCATTTCTAATTTCCATTTGACTCTTATTACGTATTTTACTTTTCAACTTTAACTAAATATAAATTTATCGTAGGTCGCCAGAGGCGTATATATTTATTTTTTGGCGAAGCTGTCGGAACTTCTAGACACAATATTCTTCGTTCTAAGAAAGAAAGAGAGCCAAATCACATTCCTCCATTTGTATCATCACACTGTAATGCCGATGGCCTCTTGGGGCGCTACCAAATATTATCCGGGTGGACATGGCACATTTATAGGTAAAGTTTACGTTTCCTTAATACATTGGAAATCGGTGTATATTAACAAAATTGTCGCTAATAGTTAAATGGTTTCTGCAGTTGTAATTAATTTGCATTTCATTAAATCGACAGCTCTGGCTATAAATACTCATTTTTTACTCGATTTTAGAATCAGCGATTATTTTATACCTCAAACAATTTACAATTCAGTTTCCAACCGAGCGACTGTTTTTAAAAATATAATGTTTCAAGTTAATATATATTTTTTTTGCCTTTTATAATTTTAGTTGGTTTATTACTTGATAGATCCTCAGATCCGAACTAATGGAAAGGTATTGCGCAACTTAATGTCTGAGTACCGATCTCGAACTAATTAATATTAAAACATTACATTCTCATTCTTCACTTAATTACGGCCAGATCGTTTTCTTCCAGGCGTTGTTAATAGTTTCGTGCACATTATCATGTACACGTACTACTTGCTAGCTGCACTACTACCTCAGTACCAGAAATATCTATGGTGGAAGAAATACATCACGACTCTCCAAATGGTGAACATCTTTCCTCTATGCGTTATTTTTCATGTTTACTCTGAGTTTTCTAAATAGCCGTAAATACCATGGTTTCATTCATATAGATAAATGCAATAGACACTTCTCATTATGTTAAACAGGGTCAATTCTGCTTGGCGTTTCTGCACAGCTGCCAATTGCTCATTTACGACTGTGACTACCCAAAATGGTCGCTCATCATAATTCTGCCAAACGCGATGTTCTTCTACTTCTTGTTCGCCGATTTCTACAGCAACGCGTATAAGTATAACGAAAACTATTCGAAATCGATAGAGGGCAAAGAGAATAGAGTCGCGAAGAAAGTGGCAAATGGAAACACGCAAAATGGAAAAAGGAAAACGGACTAGTCTAGAAATCCATGAGTAAGAAACAAGCAACGAGAAGAAGAAAAATCGACCAGAATATTCGCTCGTTGCCGTTAGCTTCAACGCGTTAAAAGTGGATCATCTACGATTGGTCGATGAAACGACTATGGGATGTTTGAATGGATTTACATTCACAGTGACTGTGCTTTTGATCCTTCAACGTCAATGGTTCCATGAACAATAGGAGCTGAATTTTACAACCACGAAAATTTCTTGAAAATTCCCTAGGAAAATCGGAAAAACTTATTTTCTTTGATTCATGTCGCGTCTGTTGGCGATAATGGGGAAGAAGTGTATATTTGCGCATAAAATCGATCGTTTCTCCTTGATCGTTTGCGGACAGACTGCCATCTACGAAGTCTTTAACTGCATGCGTCAATTATAACCATTCAAGAATGTGGAATAATTACTAGCGATAGGAATTGATCAGAAAGGAGAAAGACGCGCGAGAGTTTTAATTGAAGTTACACAAGGTAAATTCAGAAGAAAAACGCCATACTTGTAATATCTTCTAATCGGAGAAAGAGAATTGTATATGTTGCGTCTTGTCGTAACCCTGCTTGTGTGCATGAAAAAATACGTTAGTACCTGCTCGACTCTCAATGTACAGGTCTGTGTCTGTGAACCATTAAAGCGATAACTGTACAAAAAATTACTTAAAAATTTTATATATGTGAGACATTACGCAATGCTTGTTACAAGCGTAATGGAGACAAGACCTATTTTACTATTTAGTAGCTTCTTATCAACTAGTAAACACAGAAAAAGAATTTAAGGAACAGGAATTAGTGCATGTGACATCTTTAAGATGTAGGAGAGCTGCCATTTTAGCAACGTATCACTTTTTGTAATTTTTATGAATTCTGCATAAGAAAAATTGAGAAATGCTTTTGCTTTTCATAGTATATAAGCGTATTATTGCAATAAAAAAATTAATCGTTTTAATCAATATGAAGCCATATTTGTTATTGAGCCTTAATCAAAAAGGGTGGCGTATCTCCCGAATTTACCTTACATTAATATAATATTTTATAGATTAATATAGAAAATATTCTAACTAATCGTTTGACGATCCGCTTAAAAAGAATTTATTCTTGAATTATATCATTACGACTTAACTAGAAAATGAATGTGAGTATTCACGTACTTTAAAGAATTTGAAAATACAGCTTCATCGGACTAATTTTTAGTTTTCGTGCCCAATTAGACAGTATTAGATAAATAAAAGAACAGATCGTTCTTCTGAAGTATGTAGACTTACAATATATTACAACGGGAATGAAATTGACTGGTTGGTTTTAATGTTAGTATAATTTCAATCATTTCAATCGTCAGTCTATTAACAGATTAAGACTATCTAGATAGTATTATCGAATAATGAGCCTTATGATGGTCATTTAAACGGCACGATGTTTTAACAAGGCTGCCAACTTCTTCGATCTTCTACGTAATTATTAATTAATCCAAAGTATTTTATACATTCCATTTTACGATGTAGAGTTTCATAAAGGGCATCAAATAAGTATAAGCTGCAAATACATTCAGGTCGAGTAAATAATCAAAATTTTATATTGATTACCGCCGATGAATCAACGTACCGTTTCACAAAAACAGTGAGGGATCCAGTGGACTTTTTCACCCGCAAACGAACAAGTACGAAATAATTCTCAAGGAGAAACGCAGTGTATCTCTGAAAATAAATCTGAAATCTCCCGAATTCCAGCTTCATACCTGTTCAAGCATCATAACTTGTCCCGTTTTTTTGTCTACAAATTTTAGAGAACCACTCTTTCAGAATCAATTTGTCATGGTGTAGTCTGTGAAATTCTAGGAAAAAATGCGAATTACGTCAGACATGTCGGTCTTTTGTTACGCGCTTTGCTCAAATCTTTATTATTTAAATTGAAAGGAATGTTTATCCCGTAGTTATAAATGAGTGTAATTTGAAGAATAAATACGATCTTTCAAGAATTTTTTAACATGAAATAATTAAAAGAAGAGTGGATTTATGGTTGCTTATTAGCACAACTCCAATGACTGAAACGTCGAAGATATTTGTTGGAGTATAAAAAGTTAAGGAAAAAGTTTGTGCGGACTTAGAATTACTATTAGGACTAGGAATTATTTTGCGAGTCACATAATACATATTTAAGTATTAACAAGAATAAAGATTAATAATGAAGCAACGAAGACAAAGAAAATGGCTTTAAGTTCGCTTCGTACCAGCCTCGTTGCAGAAACCTCATTTTTAATTAGTGGAAATTAATCGTTAAATTTCACTGAATTTTACAGTTTACAATTACATTTAGATATATTGTAAGACAGCTGTTATTTATTTTTTCCACAATGTGCAGCACGCTTTGCAAGCTATATTTGAACATAAATATTGAATCACGATACTTTCCTAATTATACATGCGAGAAAATCAATCATAACGATGATTTGTTTATATTCGTGATTACGTTATTTTTCGTTTGTACGTTTTTCATTGAAATTTTCTTTATATTTTGCTACTTACTGTGTCTACATAAAGAAAGAATATTAATTATCATTAGCTGCATAAAGTGTTAAAAAAAGAAACACATTTATGAAAGACAAACTACTTATTGGCCAACTTTATTAAATTCTGTTTGCAAGAATATTAGAATCTGTTACTTAGTTACTGTTAACGGCAATGATTTATGTGGGAAATGAAAGAAAAGGAAAAGAAGAATGAAAGTAGACGTCACAAGAAGAGAGATCTAACTTTGACTCGTTGAATTTTAATACAACTTCATGTAAAGATCTCTTTTTAAAATGACTCTTTAGGGATTACCTCTTATATTAAGATAGACATTTAAAAATTTATAAACTGTCCGAATCTTCGAAAGAAAGAAAGAATTGTCCGAAGATTTTTATCTTAAATATAATTTACGTTTCTTGATTACTTTTAGTTGCTGCAGTGCCGTTTCGCGATCGTGATTTGCATCATAATAGATCAAATTCATATACATTTTCATTGAACATTATTTTTAAAGATAGAAAAATCCAAAACATATTTCGAACGTTGCATTAAAATTTACAAGCTGTATTGAGATCCTCCTTTTGTCAACACGTCTAAAAAGTTGTGAATAAATAATAACATTTTGTATTTACATGTCTTAATTGCGATCGACTTCTATAACTATGCAGAATATTAACATATGCCATGATTAACGGCAACATTTCTGCTTATGTTGCACACTGTTGCATCAGGCGTGACAGATATGCGTTTAAAATTCGTTGATTCGTTCAAAACACAAGTAAATGACTGTTCGCGTTTTCGAACGAATCAACAAAATATTTTTTCTTCGGTGTCTCATGATATATCGAATAGTCTATAATATTGTGACGCGTCTAATCGTAGTTACGTATATATAAATACGGTAAATAATGCTATTGCTATTTCTAGATACATGATTTTGAAATCGTTTGTCAATATCACGTGACTGTAGTTACGAAACTGATTCACAAAATGCAAAATGGAAATTAATCTTAGCCAACATTCTTATATAAAAAAGGATTTTTCATAGGACAGCTTATCCATCCAAGTTAAAACGAAACGATTTCAATGAAAGCCAAATATCGTACAGAGTTGCGACACGAAGTCGAGAAGGCAAAAGCTATTTAATTTAAAAATTAATTTAAAAGATCATCAAATCTTAGGAATAAGAAGAAAGAGAAAATAAAAAATAATTTCAGAAATATACTATTTGTGATGAGTTCCTCCAGATAGGAATTCATCGAAGAGTCAATCGATTAAGATTTGAAACAGGAGCGGTAAACGCAAGGTCTTGCTTTCCGAGGAGAAAGCAATTACCGTTCTTCGATGCTCACGTGTGACAGTCGTCTAGAGAAGATACAGTGCCTTTTCTGTTCAACTTTTTCCTGAATCATAGTCCACCTAGTTTTACAGAGATCGCCCCCGGGGATTTGGGTTCAGTCAAGATTTCGTTGTACTTTCTCCAGCTTCTGACGAATCGTCTCGGTATCTTTCCTGAGACATCGTATGCTCATTGGACCTATTGGCCTAGATCCCGAACGGAGCTCGTTATTTATTGTAATTTCAAATTAGATTCATCGAAATCGCTCCAATCGAACGGACCTTGAATTCAAATCCTTTTCTTAATTAGAACTGCTTTCTTCCGGTCTTTTGTCGTTCTATTATGTCCTCATATACGACCTTTGCTCCGTCTCTTTATTCCTTTTATTCGACTTTCTTGCGTTAAGTTTTAAGTTTTAAGTTTTCTTTTTTTTCTTTTTTAAGTTTTCATCTTTAGGTCGGATGGTTTCCGATTTTCGTTCATTCACCATTTCGATTGACGAAGGCGTCACATTGATGATTTTAGAAGATATTAAACTTGCTTTTTCGTGTAGGATTTTCGATAAAAGTTGCCGAACAAGTAGATGAAGATTATCGTGTTGGCGATAAAGAAATACGTAAGAGCCCTTGGTACCTTGCAATCCATCGCGAGAATCATCAGTTGGTAGCCGAGCATCAGGAAGAACTGCACCTGGCGCAGCGAAGAAAACACGGTTAGTGTAGGTATTAAGTTCGGAAGAAAGCGTCGATGCGTTGTTTGGTGAAGATATTTACCAGCTGAATCCAGGTCATGTATTTCTTCCACCACAAGTATTTCTTGTATTGCGGGCCAAGAGCTGCTATCAGGTAGTACGAGTACATGACAATGTGCACGAAGGTATTCAAGAAACCAATTAGCGCACCTTGCTCTCCAGGGAGAAATTTCAGATAGCACCATGAGAATATCGCGGTTAGCGTATGGTGGTACACGTGTAGAAAAGTCACTTGGTTTTGTTTTTTTCGGAGAACGAAGAATACCTTTGAGGTGATAGAAAAATTGAAAAATTGTATTCGCGTATACAAAGTAGAGTATTATTTATCTGAACTATTGACTGTCCGAACGAAATCATCGTTAATTTAATTGATGATCGATTATAGCCTTGTTGATTGAATCTACTGCATGAACAAAAAGTAATGAATAGCGAGGAAGATGGGTGAAATCCAGTTATGTGAATTGTTTGTTCCCTGGCGAGTTCAGAAAAATGGAGTTCTACTGTATTAAATAATTACGCTTTTATAACTGATTATATTGAACTCACTGTATCGAGTAGTTCGACTATTTTCGCGATGAAATACCACCAGGCAGCTTTTGTCACCTATTTCACATAAAACTTATTATTACACCATGCAATTAACAAATTGGACACTACAGCTATTTATGTATTTTTATGGCAAACCCACCGTGGTTTGAATTTCCAAATCCGTAGGTGGCCGATTCGCGTTATTACATTTAGGTGAGAGCATGAGGGATGCAACACCGGGTTCGAAAGCCTATTAAAAGTCACAAAAGAAATGATTACCAAAACAGGTGAAATTAGGAATTGAAATAATTTGAATTTATTAGTTGTTCTAATGAATCTTACTTTATGCGTCAACCAGATACTGAAAAGCACTTGGATCGCGTTGTAAAGAATCAGCACGTTTTTCAATTGAAATGCCGGCCTCTTTTCCATCATTTTCGGTCCAACTTTTAAAACGAACGCTAAGTAGGTTCCAACGATGCACAGCATAGGTCCAGGGGAGCTCATCATTGGCCAGGAATCTACCATTATTTCTAAAAAAAAACACGGTTTAATCGAATACCTTAGACTATTTTTCAGTGATCACTGTAGTATTTTTGTAGTAAAAACATTTTGTCTATTTCCTATTTTAATTCTTTTTTACATACAAAGCGCATCGAGACCTTTTCGTCGCTTTTACATAGAATTTGCATCAATTAGCATCGCTATTGATTTGAAATATTAAAGAAAAGTTGAGTGTTTCCCGTATTATTCATAAAGTAGGTTACTTTGACTTTAGTGAATAAAGCTGATTGACGTGACGTGAAAAGAAAGAGCTCTATTCGCAAGAGCGAACTTTTGGACATCCAGCTTGACATTATCTTCCTGTTGAACGATGTTCACGCAATTACCTTTGTTAGCCTCCAAGATTTCATTGTAGTTGTTGACTACCAAACGAATTATGTTCGACATGCTGACTAATTCTCCTATCTTCTTTCAAATCAACTGTAAAACGAACAAAAAGATTGTTTCTTAGAAAAAAAGAGAGAAATCGGTGAACGGTTAAAAATGAAAATTTAGACAAACTTGAATGGAAACACATAACGAAACTTAACCAACTTTTTCAGTATCGTAAAATGTCATTCATAAATTTTTCGATTAATAAGTCAAACTTCACGCGTTTCCAGTACGTAAGTAGAATAAGACATCACCTCAAATCCTCAAGATTAGACCGGATTCTCTCTCTATTCGGTCGGAGAAGCGTCGAAACTCACTTCCGCCCCCGTGCTTGTTTTCTGTTTGTGAACCTTTCGAAGTCCCTCGAATAGCCTTTTCTCGAGAGGAGCAGATGTTGAAGGAGAAGCCGCGAACCAAAAACTGATCATCTGTCGGGCAAACTGGCCACTAGGAGGACCAAAACCTCGATCTTCTTCGTCTGCCCCTCCACAAGATTTGAATACCCTGTAAAATTGAAACTCGAACCGCTCGATGGGGGAAGCAGATCGGCAAAAGAAGAAGGGGTAAAAGACTAGGTCGTGATGCATGTAAAAATGAATTATAACGAGACCTGAGAAGCACGTCACTACTGAACTCTTATTTACTGAATTTCTTATTGATCGATTAAACGACCACTTGGAAATTATATTTTAAAATTGACAAAGGAAGCGTAACTCCTTGATCATAGGTGAAACTACTAAATATTAACAGCAAACGGATGAATATTTATGTTAAAGAATTTTCTATTTGATTTACGTACATTCCCACGCCACCGGTATTAAGATATTTATTCGTTGCATTCGTTTTTTAAGAAATTAGACTATGCTAATACTTCTTGTATCCTATACAATATCTTGTATTTAATACTCTACAGTATGATTACGTACATCATGCCATGAAAATTCGTGATTCGATTGAGGTATGTGATACGTGAATACGTTGATGAATAAAATTAAAGTTAAATGGATGATACTTTTAAGAGTTTAAATATTCTGACTAAATCTAAATTCTCGAAATTTTCATTTACACCACTATGATTTTCGATTCCCTATAGGTGTCCTAATACTATCTTTGATTTAATTATGGTCAGTTAAATATACTTTGCTAATGTTATATCTGTCATTATTGAAGTTGAAGGAAAGATTGCTATTCAAACTTTTACACGTAGCAAATGCACAGAGTATCTCAGTTTTACCCAGCTAAACTTTACCAACATATCCTGTAAGGAAAAATAAGAAAGAAATTTTATGCATATAAACTTAGATTCTTAAATGCTTTATTAAAATACTATAACAAAAATAAGAAATGACAACGAACTGCCTTCTCGTTCGATATCACATAAGGATAGATTATCGTTAGATAGATTTTCGTTATAATTTCATTTCAAAATGTTGCACGCTATAATGAATGGAAAACTGGCATCTGCGAGAAATAGAATTTATTTCATTACTAATTTCTTATTAATTTTCCCTAATTACGGCAAATTAATCACGAATCCTTTCTACTAATTAATTTGTGCTTGATAAACTTTTTCTTTCGCAGTTTCGCACAAGCAAATATCTATTGGCGTGATATCTGGTGATTTTGGGCTACAAAGAATTGATCATCCTCGACCAATCTAATGTTGAGAGTAATGATCATTTAGTCATTGTCAGACTGATTGACTAAATCAACGACGTCAGCAAGTAAACATATCATTACAGTCTCTGTAAACATATATCGAATAGATGTCAACAATGTATTCCTATGGTGTGTAGACGAAACACCAATTCGTTATTATTTCATATTCCGTTATAGCTTTTTAATAAAATGTTTCAAAGCCTGGGCCTACATAACATTTTTCTCATAAATTTGCTTATAGGATGTGAAGTATCACGGGATACCCTGTATGATAGTAACAAACCATCGTACACGTGCAGAATTCGTAAATAGTACAAACAACGAGACAGGCTCGTAATATTATATACGAGTAAAAAATAATAAGAATTACACATTCGTTTGCGGCACGACTATTTGCAAAATTGATGAACGACTTGTTTGACCGGAATAAAGAGACGTCACGAAGAAAATAACTTGGAGTGTGAGAACATATTTGCCCTGTTAAACTCTTTATAGACTTGATGCAATTAGGTGACGCACAGCGGAGGGGCAAGCGACAGTTAAATATTTGCATCGAAACCCGACGTTTCGTATCGTCGATCAAACAGTGAAGTCTAGTAATTTGATTACAAACGATCGAGCTGTGTATCTTTCGTTAAGCTAGTTATTATCGTCACTTTTTCGTACTTTAACCACCATAGTCACTTTGTTAATCAATATTTGCCTATGAAAGAAACGATTAGCACAACTTTTTCTTAATTCTCTGCGAAATATGTTTGAAATCCATTTTTAGAATTCCCCTTCTTCGTGGAGGTAGTAAAATTGCAAGTAGAGCAAACGGTAACGGTGTACACGCCTTCAGTAGGTTTTACTATTAGAAATCACGTGGTCGTAAATGGATCCTTTAATAGTTAACCTCAGGTACGCGTTGATGTCTCGTAAATTGTGATCCAAAACGTTTCTTTGGATGGGAGCAATGACGATCCGACCAATGCCGCGAATACACTTGCAGTTACTTCACAAACAAAACCATTATAAGCGTCTCGGAAGGACATTTTTAGCACAGGTACAACGAAGTAAACCGACGGGGCAATTCGAAATATAGAAGAAGTTCGCGAAACGGGGTTAAACGAACAGAGGTTTTGCAAAAGTATGTTCCTGACCGGAATTCTTCGCAACAATATCAATAACTTGATTGAGACACGCGCGAAAAAATTGAGTTCAATGGCAATTCGATTTGCATGCACTGAAGTTTTCGTTGAAATCATTGATACGATATATAGATCAATTTTATAACACAGTTATACTAAATAAACGTTACAAGATAAAATTAATAATTAAATTAATAATATTAAATACAATTGAATTGTATCTAATATATTATAGCACATTTTAATATACATTACAATATAGATATATCATAACGTATGATAATTAAAAATGACATTAAAATTAATAATTAGTAATTAAATCACGTATTAAAACATCGGAGTACGCTTTAAAGCGTTCAGAACGTATGTATTTCATATTTGTCACTTTTACCGTGTCATTGTCCTATTTTCCCTTTAACGCGCTCCTCGCGTCCCAGAAACGTACGGTGTTTCGTTGATCATTGAAAAACATTCATAGTACCGGCTATAAGTCTTAATATTCCTGCAGATATTTAGTAGAAAGTGCATGCATTTTTATTTACCAATTATATAATTATGTTATATATTATATATATTACCTGCTTATAGAATAACCCAATAAAATACTAAATAAAATAATAATTAGAATTAGAATTCCAGTTTTAGCGATACATATAATGAAGTCACATCACTTTCTAATGTAACAGTTATCCACAATATTGTAAATCAGACCTGCCTGCTGCTGCTGCCTGAAGAAGAGAAGTTCGTAGACTCTAGGAATTTTTACAATCTTTCTATAGGTACATACAAGAGTAATAACGAAGATAACTGTATAAAATGGAGACGATTGAAGAATGGAAAATTGTTATTCATCATTAATCATTATGCAACCAAAGAAACATAATGCATCGAGATTGAAGGAGCGAAAATGAAATTCCTGGTCATTTGGACCGAAGGATATAACGGCACCTGCTTGCCAACCAGCTTCTCGAGTCCTTTTTTTCTGACCGTTTTCTCGACTTGTTTTACCTTTCGCCTGGACCATCCATTCACGTGTCACAAAAGTAGGTTGACTTTTTCGACTGGATCCTAACTCAGCTTCGCACTCATTTTTTTGTTGGTTTCTATATTTCGTTAAATAGGTTAAGGTGTTACATAGATTAGAGAAAAACGCGTGATCACGTCCTGTTAGAAAATGGCCAGGGGGAAATTTCGATCGTTACTTTTAAAAGAACAGAATGTTACATGATTGATTATCGATTCGTGATTCGAATGAAGTTATTTATGAGTAGACATAACGCGATTTACTCTATGGCACGTGATTCTCAAATGTTACGTTATGCTCGCGAAAGGCAGCAATTAAGGACGATCGAATCGAGTTGTTCCAAATACCCGGAACTTTAGTCAATTATAATTATTTAAGATAGATGGTATTGTGATTTAGAAACAAATGTAGTACTCGAGTGACATGGAAGTCGAATAATGTAGAACTCTAATCAAATGATACAGATGGTTACTGAAATAAATTTGCAAAATCATTTGACGTAATGTATTATTTTCACTTCAAACACTTATTGTGTTTATATTATGTATACATGTACGTATTATGTTCAAAATCAGACCATTGCGCAGGAGACCTTGTGCGACCTTGTGCAACCTCAAATGTCCTTGAGTGTGTTTGTGCATCCTCGAAAACTGTTGAACACTTTTACGTTGCGTTATCTTCTCTTTCTCCTTTTTTTTTTTGTACAAGCTTCGATTATTTATTTACAAGGCAATATTGATCGATTCGAAGTAAAATAGAAGTAAAGTAATTGATTATTTATAACACGCGCGTTACGCGATCGTCATGGAACAGACTTATTATTTTATTGTTTCTGTGTGACAAATAATTTGCTTCCAGCGTAAATGTCATATCATCGATGACTTATCTCTGTTGTACTGTCCAACAGGAAAGATGATAGTAATATGAATTACGCATATATTTGCTAAAGATAGCGCTGCAATCGTCATGGATTGGTAGAAGTAAGGGCAATTATGCACAAAAGGGACCTCAACTCCAATCTTGTCGAATTTAATTTTTTCATTTTTTTTTCGTTTTTCTTGAATTTCAATTTCGGATATGTTGTAGAATGGATGGCTGTAAGTAACGTGCACTTTGCCCGAGTTTAAAGACGATAGTGAGTCGAAAACTATGACAAAAAGAAAATGGTACTTGTTAGATTATATATACTCCAATATAACCAGTTACAAATTAAATTTCATATTCATTTGCATAGTATTTGCTATCCTAATGAAGTATTCTAGTAATTAATCCTAGTAAGGTATGGTTAGATTAGATTTTATGGATAGCTGCCGGTCAAAGCCCTCCAAAAAAAGTCTAACTTAATCAAACTTTGCTCGAACCATAAGCGTTCTACGCCTCGGACAAAGTGCATGTTACTCAGGTAGCGTCTCCTCCACAACAGATCTCAAGGTCAAGGTCATTGGAGCTAAATGCTCTCTTTTGCGAATAATTAACGAAGTAAGTAACGAAGATGATGAGTGACTTAAATACAAAGATGAGACCGAGAATAAGCGTTCCGTGAACCATACAACGAAAAGATTCTGCATTTGCGTGCATATGAAAACATGCTTTAGAACTCGAATGACTTTCATCAAATCTTCTTATAATAAGGTAAACCTTACCTTTGACAGATTAATTCAAATTGAATTTTTAAATTGTCATTTATGTCTGTCCTTTCGTTGTTCGGATTTCGTCGACACGCATGAAATATTAGGTGTTAATAAGTGTCTAAAGTCTAAAGTATGAAGCGCTAAATTGCTATTGTCTCATAAAGAAAGAAGTATTCCTCGCGCCAGTACTTGATGGGTCGTCTCGCGCGTCGGAAGCACGAAGTAACGTTAAACCGTTCCGGGCGCACAGGACGTAGCTATTGACTCTTTAACTTTCCGTTCGAAACGTCCGACGAGACGCCGTTTTCGCGGATCTTCCGCATTTTGATGTATGACTTGTAGTAAAAGTCGCCGAACATCATCAACATGAAGAGATTCTGAGGAATCATCACCGCCGCCGTCCACTTCGGGAAACCACAATCTTCCACCCAGGCTAACATTACAAAGTGGATCGTTATCAAACAGAATTGAGTGAGCTGCAGTTGTGTCACATATTTCTTCCACCAGGGTTTGCTTATTCGCAACGATGTAGCCAGATAGTGAGTGTACATCACCATATGAACGAAAGAATTTAAAGTACCTGTGACAATAAATTTATTTATTTAATAAATAAATATAAATATACACTTACAAACGTTATCACTTTATGTAGAGACACATTGTCACGAATGATTCCCTTAAACGTAAAACGACAAAGGTAAATACACTATTCAATATCCAATTGTCAATACAATATATGTCGTCGTTGAACTAAAGAACGTTGGTCGTGAACTAAAAATCACAAAATTATGGAAACAATTTCATGATAATTAATACCCAACACATGTGCCAAGTTCTACGATAGAAAGACCGATATGAAAAATATTCTTTAATATATGATATTGTAGGAAGTTAAAACCGAACGAGTGAAATTATATTACTTACCTAAAAAGGTAATGTGACCGCCGGGCAAAAACTTGGTAGCTGCCCAGCTACCAAGAGCCATGCCCGTGTGATGATAAACATGAAGAAACGACACTTGCTGTTGCTTTTTTCGAAGAATAAAGAAGGCCGTGTCCAGTAAGTCGAGGAGCTTCATTAGAAAGTACGCCCAAACGATCTTAGTTATCTGCGATTCAAGTAATTCAAGTAGTTCAATCTTTGATATCCTGATGAGAACAGATCGTAATTAATAGACTGGGGGTTTATGCATTTACAGAAAGTTTAACGCTGTGAACATAAAATGAATATATAAAACATAGAAAGTACTTGTTACAATATTTACACTTTTTTATGTTCATAAAAATATGAATTCGCATAAACTTTCGCAGTCTAGTAATTAGGATATAAAGGAAATATACGATGTAGGTACCTCGACCGCGCGAGGATCATCCGAATAATCTACTGGTTCACAGTAGAAGTTATAATGGAACAACCAAGCTAGTTCCAATGCCTATAATTACATTTAGACACTTATTATATTTTCATATTTAAAAGAAATATATACTCGTTTACCTTATAAAATATATATGCGCACGATACTATCTGTATTAGGTTATATATCTGTAGGATTCTATTCAGATTAAACGGTTTTCTCTTTGCCATAATGTTGGGTCCCAGGACGTGCACGAAGTATAGATAAAACGCTACTATACTAAAGCATCCCCATGGTGATCCGATGAGGAAATAGTCTTGCGTGCGAGGATCTTCCGGAAACAGAAAGCATTCACATGACTACTTGCATCTTTGACTTGCGTGCAACAGATTCGCGTCCCAGTACCTGTTAGTTCCTCGTTAATGTAGCGGTACCCTTGATAGATTCGTCGTATCAACGTCGCCATATTGCTATCACTAAATAATAGATGGGATTCCAACTAACGTCTCTCACAAAAACTTCATAAGATCGAAGTGAAATCCCGAAATGATAAAGTTGGTTCAACTAACCTTGATAAAAAAATCAAACCTAATTCCTCTTTCTGAGCAGATACTTCCTAAACGTTTGTTAGCTTTTAAATCATCCAGTTTTCCTATGCCTGCTATCGAGTTTTGTGAATCATTGGCAACGCAGTGAAACGAAAGGAACAAGAAATAAAAATAAACGAAAGGAAGAAAACACACACACACACAAAAATGTTAAAAGGTGAAACGTATTGAATTTTTCGAAGGTAAAAAGTTACTAACAATGGCTTTCGATTGATTGTTTAAGTCACTACCCAGAGTCTTCCAATCCGACTAAACCCCGCGCAAAATACAAGTAGACTGATGAAAGCAATTTCCCCCGTCAAAAACATTATCGAATCGTATAGTCATTGTATTTTAATTAAACGCTGGAGTCGAAACCAAATAGCCAGCCCCTGAAAACACATAACGCCGTTTCGAGACAATTTTTTGTCCCCTTTCTTCGAGGGTGTACGACCTTCAAGCTGAAGGCGCTTAATTTTTTATTCCATGTCCCTACGAAAAGATATCAGATCGTAGAAAGGTTTAATTTAATATTCCCTGATTCTATGGGTATTTCAAAGAAACTCGAATTCAAGGCGTTGTATATCATTCTGTCACACGCATTTAATGACTTTCGACCTTCTCATTCTTATTTACTGTTCTATTCAAACTACGCGTACGACAATTAGAAAAGAATAAAAATTGAAAATATTAATGCAAATATTCAAAATAGGTCATTGTTTGATGTTTTTTTAGATGTACTTTTTCCCTTGACATTACGAAAACAAAAACAGCTCGATCATTTATTTGATAGCCAGCACGAAATGCAATCAAATATGCATAATTGTTCTGTGGGGAGAATGTTGGGACTGGTATATAAGCACATTATCAAATTGCTGCAATCGTGTCAGACTTCCGGAACGCGGTATGCAAAAATGATCGCAGCTGTGCAATTTTGTATTATTTTGCAATAATAACCTCTCTTTTTATATTTACAATAACTGCAACCAATCACTCCGTCTTACAATCATTGAATCATAAAAATGGAGATTTACGATACGTAAACGAAAGATTATGAGTGGAAATTTTATAAACAAATTAATAAAGCCCGTATGTCTTTAATCTTATAACAAACATCTGACATTTTCATACAACAAGAAGATTTGTTAACTGCATAACGAACTACTTTATAATATTGGTGCCTGTTCTAAAAAATCTAGTAAGACGAGAAATTATGCTGTAACAATACTACGACATAGTTGAATATTATACAAGTGTTTCTGGAGTTTTTCCTCCTTAATGGAACGAGTTTCTGTTTAGACGTCAACGAAATAATTAAAACTAAATTAATCAATTAAAATTTTAAAAATAATTAATATTCATTCGATAATTCATTTATTTTTACATTTTTAGTTTGTTTGATTGACGTATTGAAAGGAAATTGAGAAATTAAGCTATTTGCGAGTAACAGAAAAAAACTTATCTCTGTGTCAGTTGCTTTTACGAAAGGCTTTTCTACCTGTATAATACTTCTTTAACCGATAGAGTATTCGCGTTATGTATACTGTATGCTGCTTTCGATGTTTATCTAATATAATTTCGCATGAAATTTTTCAACGAGAATCGTGTCTAGAACATTGACGATAAAGATGATTATTGAAAATTATGATAAAACATCGCCTATGGAAATCTCTTATACGTAATCCATTTCATTTACTAATTAAGTGCATAAAGAATCGATAATCGTGGCCTTGCGTGACCAAGCAGACTGAAAGTGGAGCTCTTTGTTTCGAATTTATTTTTCAAATACTACACTCTACTCTCGTGAATGTGCTTCTATGTATTAAAGCACTGGAATTGTTACTTTCGATGATCAAAGCGCTTTTTAAAATCGAAGATGAAAAACGCCCAATGAAGGTATGGAATATTAATATGCAAATATTACTTCGTTGTAACTAATTGAACTTGGAAACGAATTTGTTAGAATTATTATAGACATGTATGCATTAGAAACAATTAATTGAAGAATTATAGAATTGAGCAGATCTTGCAAGTAATCGATTCGTCATTGACACGTGTGTAACGTTGAAGTGAAACGGATGAAGAGGTCCCGTGGGTCCGATGGTCGTGACCCTTAACGACAAAAGGACATTGACCAGCGTATAATCGAAGATCCGCTGGCCTTCAATACGTGTTTTGTTTATTTCAAACGTGGTTTAATTGGTATTAACGGATATCAAAATCATTGAAGAAAAGAAATCGAGGAAATTCAATCGTAAGGAAAGAAATATTCGAGGATATATCTAAAAATGTAATTACTTTATTGCACATGTACTTTCATATTAAATAGAAAATTTTTAAACGTTGAAAAGATGTACAACGTTATACGTAATTTAAGATAATTCACTTTATTTCTAATGCTGGACGTTTTTATAACTTATTTGCACTGGTATAAACAAAATAAATTGACCTTTGCTTCTGTTCTAAATTCTATTTTCACTTATAAGTAGGTATGTACATTCGTATAAAAAGTTGTTGTGCCAAATAGTTACCAAATTGTTATGGAAACAGTGATTAGAAAAAGTATCAATTATTTCTCATACAATAAATTTTCAATACAATAAAGTACATTAATACTTCCATTCGAAGGAAGATTCGATAAAGGCACATTATTGGTCTATCTTATCGACGAACAGTGTAATTGGATGAGCTCATCAAAGAGCCGAATTGATTGATAAACCCTTTGATCATGTTTCCTTCATTATCAACGTTATCGACCGAACGTTACGATATGAAACTGATTTCGTATTTTTTCAATGCAGTACATTCCTTTCATGATAAGGCACAAGCTGGAGATACTTGATTTTTAAAATCCTGATGTCTGGTGTTTTGAATCACAATCTACTTACTTCTCCGGCTGGAGCGAGATTTATCTATCTTTGGTATGACTACATATGTTCTCTTCATACCTAGAATACTCCACTTTTAGGCAAGAAACAATATATCGAATTCAATAAGAAGAAGAAAAGAAAGGAACTCTTACATATTTCTTACAAACTCTACTATAATTAAATAGAAGGATTTTAAAAATAATTGATAATTTAAGATGCAACAACCTAAAGGTATGACAACTCAGAATTACATTTGCGGCTAATATATATATATATATATATATACATATATATTACATATATATTACATATATATTACATATATATTACATATATATTACATATATATTACATATATACATATATATACATATATATTATATATATATATATATATATATATATATATATATATATATATATATATATATATATATATATATATGTAAATATGTAAATATATTATGTATATATATATATATATATATATATATATATATTATATATATAAATATATATATATATAAATATATATATATATTTCATACACAAATATATATTACGCGTGGTCAATGTTCGATCATAAAATAAATTTTTGAACAAAAAAATGTAAAGGAAAGAAATGAGATCGTCATCGATGAGATGAAGATCGTCTCTAGTTTTCGAATATACGAAATCAATCGATCAGCAGTAAATATTTGAAACCGACTAAATTTACCGTTCTATGCTAGTACGCTTCTATGTACCTAACGAAGGTGAAATGTTCCTTTGTAACGAAAAGGAGTACAACAAGCGAAAAGAAAACCGCGTTAACGATATTAATTCACTCCACTTTCTTCGCCGCCATATTTATTTGCTCATCTTTTATCTGTGTTCGTTGTCTTTTACGGTAATTTTTGACATAGAACGACCCGAACATATAGATGAAGATCGTCGCGTTCAGCAAGAGCAGGAACGCAATAGGCCTCGGATAATTGCATCCGTTGAAAAATAGTTGAATGGTATGGATAAAAATCATGCCAAATTGAATCAACTGGAGCATCGTTATATACTTTTTCCACCAGAGATATTTGTTCATGTGTGACCCTATCGAAGACAGCATGTAGTACATGTACATGATTATGTGAATGAAAGCGTTGACGAGGCCCAAGAACGTTCCATGGCCATTCGGCAGGAACTTGACTCCGATCCAAGCGCAAACCGGCATTAGCGTGTGATGATACACGTGAAGGGTTGAGATCTGACGACTCTTCTTCCGAAGAACAAAGAATACTGTGTCCAAAAGCTCTGTCAACTTGCACATGAAATAAAAGTGCACAATCTTAGCCATCTGTAAGTCACAGTTTCACAAGCGTTAACATACAACATTCCGCCGTTTATTCGGCATTTGTTTAGCGAATTATGACGAAAAATACCCTGATAGATTTTGGATTGTCCGAATAGTCAACAGGCTGACAAGAGTAATTGTAGTCATGCAGCCACCCAGCCATCAATCCTTCATAAAAGAGATATATACTAAATAGCACTTGAACGAAGTTGTACACGATCATGGTTTTCCTCAATTCGTACGGCTTCTTGTCCTTCATGTACCTTGGTCCAGCGGATAGGCAAAAATACACATAGGTAACGAGAATTACCGCCAGAGGACCTGGTCCTGACACGAGAAACCAATCCTGCGTGTATGGATCTGGAATTGTTAAAGGGGCGTATTATAAATCACAAATCGCTTATAAAGGTATTCACGTATTACTTATAAAAATGTTTCTTACGACATTTATTGTTTATAACGTCTTTGTACCAATCTACGATGGTCGACATTGTTTTTTGTTGATTGCTAGTAAATGGACAAATCTGAAAGAAAACGACATACCTTCAATTTATCCGGTTATCCTTGCGTTGAAAAATAAACGATAAATCACGCGGATTACTGTGAAGAGTTTAAGTAGCTTATACTAAACCTGAAAGTGATTTATGAGAATTTTGTATTGTTAGTGCATAATTGGCTTAACAATATCGCTGTCTGGCAATCAAAGTCTAGTCGTCCATGGCGCCCATTGCAACGCGATCGTTAAACGCGTCTTTCTTCAACGAATGTTTAGTAAATACTAGTAATTACTAGTGAATACTTCTTAGCTTCGTTGGAAGCTAATAATAATAAGAATAATCATAGATGACGCAACATTTGGCCATATAGTTTGCTTGCGCGTGTAGATTCTCGAACTTCTCACAGCTCGAGTATCGAGACGTAGATGCGATTGAGTAGATGAAGAGGATATTAAGCAAAGGAGATGTGTAAATGAGCAACGTCTTGCGTTTACTCGCATCAAACAGTGAAAAGATAATGGAAGGAAGCACGTCTCTGGGCCTACGACTAAGACGTGCGTGCTATTGAATCGGATGATCTCGTTCTAATCATTGTGCCGAACTGCTATCAGTGGAATGCAATCAACCAAAGTATAATGTCGCGCTGATATTTTTTCGTCAATGAATATGACCAAGCAAATTTGGTCAACGTTGGAATTTGAAAAACGTTGGATCTGAGGAGAAATGTGCGCCCTTGTCTACATTAAACATTAATCAGACATCGCGGTGTATCGTACTTTGTTACGATGAGTGTAACTTAGGGTCGTGACATTTCATTTTGAGTTTCGAAACCCAGTTGAATTCCAGTGTTTCCTTAATGCTACATACTAGTGCATTTATAAAAGGTTTACGCTGTGATCTTTGGCCTTTGATCTTAAATCGATGAATGAGATAAAAGGTAGCACATAATTAACCTTGTTAATATATCTCGATCGAATTAGAAATAAAGAAAGCCGCTTCTCTGAAAATAATTAAAATTTATGGAATAACGACATAAGAATATCGAAAGTATAAGGAAGATCGAGATTCGTAATTGAATGCGGTTGAAAAGTGTCTTGTCATAGCGAGAGACACAAATTGTTCTAGGTCGTGATTATAGAAGAAAGAATAGAAGATATTCTGAGAATAAAGAAGTGAGATGTAGCTTGCAACCTGCAGGCTGGAAGGGGACAGGAACCTTGCTGGTGAATACTTACTAGTCGCGAACCAAGGTGAACGGGATCTTCAACGGGCATTGCTGTTTATCTCATGTCCCTTTTGCCCAACTTCAACCAACGGAGCATCAAAAACCTGTTTGTTCACATTCGTTATCTTTTCATATCAGTAACTATGGATTCAGTAATCCCCGATTCGGGGATTGGGGAACACAGTGCCCTTGAATTCAGATATACGTGTTGGGACTTTTCTGCTTCAAGTACCTTTTCACAAATTTTTTTATTTCCTTTTTTAAACCTTTCTTTTAGCAGAACTTCTGCCGATGACTCTGCATTCGTGATAGCTGGGAACTTAATTTTTTGTTTTCGATCTGCCTGTTTTTCATCAAAATATGCAAGCATGATATATGCATACATGATATATTTTAGAAAGATTAAAAGATGAATGAATGCAATGATGTCATAACCCCGAGAAAAATGATTGTTTTGCAATCGCACCACTTGTCATTAGATGAAATATGGTAAATATGTCTCTTTAAATTATTCATTCATTATTATTCAGTCATTTTACTATTCTTTGTTAGGAAAACGGCAAAAAATTGTACGTTTTCATTAGAGATGCGTTATGATGAAACGATCGTGATTGGAACGTTATTCAGTAAGTTGAGAATCTCGCGGACGATTGACATAAATCTTTGCAAGGCTTGACGTTAATTAAATGAGAAATAGATCAAAAATTATATAGTGGGAGAAAGAACTAGTCATGCGTCAGCGTTCAAGGCAAGTGAATTCTATAAAATTGTTCCTCCGAGTGCAAGTGTAGAACCTATGTTGTTCATTGCGCCAACGACGTAGGAGGAAAATCGTATTAAACCGGTTGGACGACCGAGTTCATCACGAATGAACGCGTGCAACGCAATACAGTACAAAAATATAATTACAATATTGCCTATGTAATCAAGGAGTCCAACACAAAACTTACCAACATTCAATCATTATTATAAATTAAGTGGCTTTTGACGCTTGTTGTTATTTCAACGATTTGATAGTCTAGTTGGGAAAAAACGACTGATGTCGTTGGCTTAATTAGTCTTTAAGCGCTGCGCGAGGTAATATGTCTGAATGAAAAAATGAATATTCCTTTCCTCCATTAACAAGTTTTACCAACAATGTATATGTAGATTATTGTAGAAATGTAGTATGGACAAAAACAGGAAACCGTTTTTTACGGCTTTGCTACGTTGTTGCATCGTATATATAATTTGTTATGTTACATATCTGATATCAATGGAAAGCGGCGAAATGTATCCACACTTAGTAGGTATCTACTTATTTACCTATCTACCTAGTTATAAGTACCTAATTACCTTGCCCTTCGCGTTTTCACAGTTTTCTGTTTCGATAACGCAGTCATTGACATTTTAAAATAGTTCCCGATGCAACCTACATGCATCTTGTTAACCTCTCGAAATATCATACAGCTTATAGCAGAACAGCTTTTTACGCATAATACTGTCGTCGTCTTATCAAGACTATTTCATTCGTCAAGAAAGACGCACATTTAACGCACATTCTGTTTGAATATTCGCTAGTTATTTTAACTGAGATTTCTTTTATCATATATAACATTTTTTTTTATCATTTTTTAGTTTGAAAATCGATTACAAATAGAGTTTGATGACGTTATGCCCTCGTCATCTCGATATCTCTCTTTATATGGAAATACAAATAGGACCTTAACAACCAATATTGTCGATTCGCAAAATACAGTTCTCAGTGCGTTCGAAAATTAATGCACTCGATTCAGAAGAAAAAATAATAATAAAACAGGATTCATCCACGGAAGGAAATTCTTCTTCGACTATTTTTTCAATAGTTTTCTTCGTTATTGACATATGAAACGATGTTGGATGTCATTAAACCGCTGTTTATATTTGAAATTGTGGCGACTAAATGACCAAATGATGTAAGTCTTGATCAATTCGATCAAGTGTGAACTGAAGAGTTATATACTTATCAGGTTATATATTGCATTTACATAGTAGCAAATTTTTATAGTCATATGAACGTTCTACTAAATGATACGAAATTTAATATATTTAAATGTAATTAATTAATGTGTAGATGTTGTAATAACAAATACAATAATGTGCAAAAAATTTTGTAGCCACTCTAACTCAATCGAGACAGCACTTTGCTGGAACCTAAGACAACTTTGATAAACTATTTTAAGAAGATTTAATCATAATGATTTTTTCCTTTGTGCAACTGGTTTAATTTAATTTAGACAAAACATGGGTTCTTGCCGTCGTGCATGAAGTCAGAAGGTAGATATCCTCACAATAAGATTAAAAGATAATCAAATATCTACGTTTGTTTGCAGGAAACAAACATTTTCAATTCGAATTTCCGACATGTCGCTCTATTTGCACGATCTCTGTTTGCAATTGATATTTTTTGCAGTGATAATATTTGCAGTGATAATTTATGACGATGTAACGATGCGAATAAATACTGTCCACTCGTTTCCTATCGAATCAATAATTATCAGATACACATCTTTGGAAAGAAAATTGTAGAAATCTTTGTTGCAAGTGGGGCTCTTACTTCGTATATTTTTACACATTTTAATCATAGCCTCTTCTTATATCTTGTAATATCAAAGAATATGTCTTTCAATTCATGGTCTGTCTCCTCGTCATAATTTATCTTAATTAAAAATCTTAATTAAAAAATTAAGAACAATGAGAAACTGATAAACAATACGTGAATATACAATCAACAATGTGTTCTATAAATGTTGCAATACGATATCAATTGACTATTAGTACATTCTTTAACGTTTATAAATAACTTGACAAATTTACGTTTGCGAAATGTACGTTCGATTGATAAATATACGGGCTGACAGTCGCAATTCTCAATCTGTGTTAACATACGTTGATACGCGTCCAGAATAATTTTTCGATTAAGTGACGTGACCATTCTTGTAGCGACACAGGAATAGTTATTTTTATTAATAATTTCTTTGTCATTTATCGTTCTTGGCTCTTTTTTTCTTTTTTAGAAAGGGAACCAACATTTAACGATCAGACGTGCAGGAATTTAAATGAAATTGCTCTCGTTTTCCCTACTGTTTAAAGTATCCAATTTAAAAATTGGATGTATTTCCCAATCTGTAATATAATTTCAAAACAATCCTTCGATGATTCTAGTTCATTAGCACGAACGTTTGTGTCATTGCAAAATTCATTATTCACGATTGAAAAAGAGCATTGAGCACAGCATTTAAGCATGTAATCACTTCTCAAGGCGTGTTTGCATAGATTTCAACATATCTGTAGGCAGTTCGTAGAACAGGAATTTTGTAAGGTAAGAGAAGATACGCATATGTATTATTCTACTATACTCTAGAAACTGTTATTCTGCAGAAACTGTCTCGCCTATCATGGTTCGGGTGACCACATCTTAGAAAGTTTTGTCGATTTTCCTCGGACTATCTGCAGATCATGTCATTAATTGTAAATCTAAATACTATTGTTTTACGCTAATTTGCTATCGCATAGCATACCGCAAATGCGCACTGATATAATTTATGTGGTATATTTAAACGAGCGATATCCGATGTATATAGCACGTTTTGCATAAGTATAATCTCTAGGAACAAACCGAATCTCGATAAATCTTTCGAAAAAAATGTTTAAACAATCAAAACGCATCACTATTTTCCATAATTACGTTTATACACGCCCGTTTATCGGAATTCTTGTGGAATAACAGAGCGTCAAAGTGCGTTTACTCGAATAAGCGACAGCAAGCAGAGAACGAAAGTGAAATGATGGATAAAAAAGAGACATTACTCTCACCTGTTGCGGAAAGGTACGGTCGAATGACGATGAAGATGCTTGGTGTCGTGATGCGAGGTTATCAAAGTATCGGAAGAAGAGAGAACCTTGCCGATGAACGAACCACGATGTAGCTACCTGTGACTAGCTTTTCTTCGTGTCGTCTTAATAGCTGAAGAGTGTCCTGTACGCAAGACCCGTTACCAATAGTCAGTTCAAAACAATGAAGAAGTCACGAAACGGCCGTTGTTCGAGAAAAGTACGTCGAAAAAACCAAAAGCAACAGTTGGATGTCGTTGGCTGTAGGGTGTGCAAAAGGAGTCGTACTAGGACACTGTAAACGCGATGTATCCGAGGTAACTGTTATCGAAGTGGCAAATTTCGGTCTTTCAGCACGCACCACTGAGGAACACCGATGCCAAGGTTCTCTTTCCCTCTAGTTTGACCACGAACGATATCCTCTACAGTCTGACAACGCAAAGCTGTGCAGTCGTAGTCTTATATCCCTTTCAGCCAGACTGGTTCGTGATTACGCTTAGCAATGGAGTCGATGTAGCCGATTCCCGAACAAATGTTCCTCCGCTACACCGCTTCACACCGCATCTTGCCATTCCATACGTCACTCTTTTCGACGTAACTAGCATTTCCTATTCCCGCATGTTTACAGACGTCTTCTCCAATTTTTCTCCGCCTTTTCGTTCCCCGCCAATAGAACACACGAACGCACTAAATTCAAATGCGAATTCATTTGATTAAATGACACTACCTACGCTCTCCCTTTTATACCATATTTATCCACTGAAAATTCTTGAAAGTTTCGACATTTCACATGTCGCTCGATGTGTGTCAATAACATTTCATTAATCGTAGTCGTGGTGTGAATGCAGTTTCAGCAAAATTTAAATCGCGGTGCGATCAACTTCTGAGTCCGATGTCTCGTGTAATAAAGAAATGCTTCGTTACTCGAGTATAATATAATTGAACAGTGGAAAACAAAATGGAGGAGCTCTTGCTTATGAAGAAAGAAAGAAGAAATTTCTTAGCTGTCTGTACTTTCACACTGCACATCAACAAACAATTGGGAAATGAACAAAACGACAACTTCGCATTATAATATATGGCATTTTGAACGCCGAAATTACCGATATTAAGTATTTCTCATTATCATTATTGGAAAATGGTGAAACGGAGGTTAAATTCTTGTTTACAAAAAGTAAGTTCAAAGAAAGTAAGTAGAACTAAGATTTTTAACCATTTTGTAAAATACCTTACCTTGTGAAAAATATACCTTGTGAAATACCTTAATACGAATAATCGACGTGTGCTTGATGGCATCTGCATTGTTTCATATAGATATCATTTATTTAAACTCTTTTCAGCTATTTAGTATATTAATTTCCTTGTATCTTAAAGTCAAACGCATTTACGAATTTCGGCAATTTCGAGTTGAATTGACATGAATGAACTGATGAGCATTGCAAATCCGACGAACGATCAATGATAATCCAACAATGGCCAACTGAGAAAGTCATCTAAACCAAAAATGGAACATTTTCCGTAGAACCGTCTGCGCAAAACCTAGATGCACCGGATGACATGGGTCTAGGTCAAATAGTTACGTTTTGACTAGTTATGAGATCGTTGATAATTATACAGAATATTTTAATATCTGGAACTTCAATTTCGATCAATTATGTGTAATTTACATAATTGTAGCATAAGCTTGTATGAAAAACGCATTCACAGCAAAATATGTATACTCTACATAAATCACAATATAAAATTAAAAGATATCTTAACTTTTATCTCTGCATTATTAACGTTGATTACGGTTTAAAAAAAGATAAAATTACGCGACAGTATAACGAGATGTAGCTGCGTGAATACCGATCAGTAAACGATCGAAGGACAGTTTATTGCGCAATCACCCCGTTTTATTTATGAAGATATGCATATATGCAGATGAACATCGTTTAATTTCCTAATTATCTATATAATTCGATAATTCTATAATCCTATAATTGTAACTGGTTTGCGGTATAGAACGCAATTCAACTTGTGAGAATTTATAAATTCTAAACCACAATTGTCTTTTAGATAGCTGCAAGGTAAAAATTCGTGAAATCAACATTACATTGAAGAACAATAGTAATATTCTTTAATAACAATATATTTTACAAATAAAGTATAAGAGGTCCAATTAATTACTCTTTGAAGCAACTTATTTGATTCCGGATTTTAAAGAAAATTAATAATCTCGAATGATATTCGTTATTAATTTAGTACTTCATGCACTTGTGCTATAAGGATGTTAAATATATTTGTGTTTTGCTGATATCTTTTAATTAAACTTTAACTCCATTAAACAGAACAATTTTCATAGTTTGTGACGTAGTAAATTAGAAAATGTTAAATACGAACATGATAATCAGCTTATTAATAAAATGTCGCTAATTATAATTAAAATTTCATCTTTTTTCTAGATTATAATATGTACAAATTGATGTCGAATTGTCAAAGGTAAAAATACTTTTAACACTTTAAAACTTTCGTATTTAAAAAAAATGTTAATATAAATTTGAAGTGAGTTAATATAAATTATTTCCTTGTATCTTCTTAATTTTAAGAAATCTTTTAACTATAAAAAGACACCAAAAGAACGCAACAGGACTAACACCCAACGATAATCAGGAAAGAAAAATTTTAACACACAAATAGAGACGAGAAGTTCTACATATCAACACCGATTCTTTTATATTCTCTCGTCTTTGAAAGATTATTCGATTATAAAAAGCACGAACGTGAAAAAGTTAATATCGAATCACGAATGTTGGAGCAAAAATTCGATCGGAATAGGTAGACGTCGCACACGTTCGAGTGGATACAAGCGGATAATGGACTTGATTTGTGAAATGTTCGAACAAACATGGAACAGCACTACGTCCGATTGGTTGGCTCACTCGTCAATCGTTAGAAAACCGAGCTTTGCGTAAGACTTATTGGCCCTGACTTAGGAGACACGGGTTAGACAATGACGCGGTTGTGTTAGTGAGCGTCATCGAGCTGTATAATCGCGGCACAATGACACAATATGGACCCACGTGCATGAATATAACCGTTTTACACTTGGATCTTCAACGATTAGTGAACTTCGAGCATCCACCGTAATTTACTTGCAATATAAGAGGATCCAACTGGATCATAATTGTCAACATCGTCCAACTCTCTATTACTTCCATCTCGCGACTATTGATTTACCCTAATGATCACTGATTGCACGACTCGCGGTAGTCAACAATGATATAAGTCGAAGTGGAGGTATCAAACACAAGGTGATTCTAAAGTTTACACTAAACATATGTGCGTTCCTTCACGAAGGACGACGTAATAATCGATAAACTCGCTGATGAAAATCTGTGGGAAGGAAACGAATCAAAGGTGTATCGGAGTCGAATCAAACTCCTTATTCGCGTCGGAGCATAAATCGGGATTTTTCCGGGCATAGTTCGAAGGTTTAATCATCAGTTGCAGTTACCTTCGTTGAACGTTCCGGGACTCGTTACTGTTAACGAAACAGTGTCATTGTCTACACGACGCTGCATCAGTAACGGTACATACACCCTCAGGCATCTGATGAAGCTGGCTGCTCCGTTGAAAGAATAGGATATTATTCCAGGAAAAAGAGTTACACATATAAAGTTTAAAAAAAGAGAGACAATATAAGAGTCTGAATTGTGAAAGGCTCAAGGATCTTATTGATAACCGGAGGCCGTGTCTCTGGATTCTAGACGCAGATGTCTCGAATTGTATATCAATAAAACATCGCCGATGACAACTAGAGCTTCTTGTCGTATTAATTTTTATATCTACTTTCTGTATAATAAAACTTCGTTTATGTGAATTTGTTGATTGATTAACTGATCCTCCTAAACATTTATGACTTTTCCTTTATACAATTGGTGTTGATATTCAAATAGGTTCAATAGCAACAAGTTCAAGTTTATTTAAAACTTAATTAACAGAGATTCATTTAATCAAACACTAATCTTTTGTTCGAGTAACTGGAATTTGTACTCTAGTTCTACTCCAGTTCTATATATTTCTTTTTCAATAATAGTCTTAATGTCAATCTTCACTACAGTATCATACAAATAACATATCAACCTATCAAGCCTATAAGACACTTCTTTTCTTCCGTATGTAATCGAACCATTCACAGTAACACGACACTGTAATTGTTTAAATAATTCAATGTAAAAATAAATTCACAGGATTGTAGAAATTCGGAAGATCTCGACATCGTAAGAATCGTAGCGCAAAATGAATAAAACGTAGTAGTGTTGTAGTGGGACGAATGAACGCGGGTAGCTATGCAACAGTTGGACGGTAACGTAGTACGAACTCGAAAGAGACAAACGAGCAATAGCATTCGCGATCTCTCGACTACGAATGATTTTGTTGCGGCGCAACACATAGCACTGCATTAGATTTCCATTTGATCATGCAATTACGTTAAATTACAGACTGTCGATTACATCCATTTCCATTGGATTTAAGCGTGGTTTTAGATTTAACTTCTAGCGACATGAGAGTCCTTTGTGTCTGCGGTGCGTTGTACCACGTGAAGGCCTTTCCGTCTTGGTCCTTTTATTGTGGATAACTCGCATCTCTGCTTACAACAAAGCGCCGCGCCATGACTTTACAGAAAATTCCAGCTCGCAAAAAGTCGTTCCTACTATTTCTTACATTTTTATTTCGAGACCTGGTTTTAGAGAGGTGAAGAGGAACGTGAAGAGCAGCTGATAAATCCGTTGCGTGGGCGTGATGTCTATTGGCGTTGACTAGTCGGGAGTATTGCAAAATAAACTTAGCTGGGCGATGATCGATTCTAAAAGTTCAAGAGGATTGACGAAGAGGCATGGATAAAATGAACAAAAACAATATTCTAGATGCAAACAGTTAGTGTAACATGTTACATTTGTTACATGTTAAATGTTACATGTGTTAAATGTTACATTTGTCATTTTTGAAAGAAATTTTTACGATTAATGGAAATTACAAGCTGTATTTATATGAGTTTTAAATTATAAGTCTCGATATCCATATTCACCCATTAATGGTGGAACTTTTCTTAACATTTATATGTTTAAAATGGTTATTCATGCTATATATTAATTTTTTACTAGATATGTGTTTTCAGTAAATATCTTGTAGCCTCTACATACATTTCCAAATTTTGCCACTATAATCATCATAGTTCTCCCATTACAATGATAATTATACTTGAAAATGCTTTGTATTATATACATAATATACATATATAGTTGCGCATAAGAATTTCCTGTGATAAATCTTCAAATATTTTCATGAGCCGTTGTATGTTAACGTGAATACGTCATTAGCTACAAAAACATAAGAACATATATAAATTACGTATGAACATCTTTGGAAAGTATCTTTGCGCATCTGCGTTTGAATTAACGGAGATAAAATGTCAATTATTGTTCGAAACAAAAAATTATTACAGAAGATTAATATGAATTAATTAACGAAATATGACAGATCGAGATGAAAGAAAATTGGGAAGGTTTTCTTCCGCAAATTTCGCGTTTTATGAAATTACATATTTGAGAATAGTGAACGCGCGGTAAATGCTGAATACCGTTGTTTGCAGCGCGGAGTTTCAAGGTAGCGAAATTACATTACACCTTAATAATTCTATAATTGCGTTTTCGTTGACGTTGCCGTCCAATTACCCTTGTACGTGACAAACACAAAACATAAAAACAATTCCGAAGCGTATAAAAATATCGCCAAAAGCGATAATTCTTGAAACTCTTACATGTGTTTTCTGCTGATGAACAAATTTATGTGAAAACTTTTCAATGATGCGAATGTGAAGGATATTTAAAAAAAAGTGCGTGTCTAATTAACTAAGGTGAAAAATGTATTTGTTATGCTTTATCCTGAAAGTAAATGCAATCGCTTTGGAGGAAAAAGAATGAAATAAAAGTTTTAAATAATCGAAGAAAATTATATATACAAGCTACAATTCAATTAATCTAGAGAACATTTCATGGTCATACCACTTACGAAGTGAAATCTTATGCATTATGTAATTTACTAAGTATCAAAAAATTGTATTCAATACGATTCATCGTACGTAAATCAATGCATCTCATTGGATTAATAAATCAATGATATGAAAGAAAATGAGCCGATTATGAAATTAAGAGATCCATAAAAGTATATTATTGTTTTGCTTTATTCATATAGGAAGGAAAGGAAATCATTTTCTTATAACATTTTCTATTTATCGGAAGTTTACCTTGGCAATCGTGATTTAATCGCATAGCGCTATACGACAAGGCGATAAACTAAAATAAACTGAGACGCTTCGATCGGCAATATAAAAAAAAAAGGTTCTTTGACGATGGAGGAGACCTTGATAGGTACGATCTGAAACCGACTAACAATAAGGCATTGTCGCGTGATTTTTCTGCACGAATCGCCACATTGTCCGCCCTAGATAGCATTTGCAACGCGAGTTTAAGAATAACCGTCGTAACCTTCAAAAGCGGAAAGGTTAAAGCGTACAATGCAAAACAGTAATTTCTGCGATATAAGTACCGCGAGAACGCTTAATGTTAAATTGCTCGATCAAAATTTCTACCACGTCGAATCGTCGTAATTACTCGACCCAATTCTTCTGTGGCGATGAGCGTATCACAGATAAAAGAAATAATAAATAAACTCCGAGTGTGAACTAAATGTCAGCATTGATACATATTATGTGAATGAAAATGCTTTGTTATAATATTTGCCTAGAGATATTATATAAAACGTGACGAAAATATTGAAGATGTTTAGTAAGAGGACTTTTACGTTTGACCGTTTCTCGACAAAATATATTTTGACTTTTGCTTGAGTGTACTCGGCAAAAAAATGGAGTCTATTGTTAACCCAATTTACAGATCTCGAAGCGTTCTGTTTACTGTACCATTCATTCTAGAACAGAGTCCTTCCCGTCAAAGAGTTTCTTGAAGAGCAGTCAAATATCGATGACTCGTAATGTACAAATGCTATATGATATAAAGTTGTATAAAAGCATGAAGTAAATAGTCTGCGAAAAATACTGCTACTGCGCCTTTTTCAATAACAGGTACGCTTGAATAAGAATGAGCAGTGGATACCTTGCACTCTTATTTAAATTTCTTAACAGAAACATAAATTATGTTCCTCGTCTTTTACATCGCAATGTTAAGAAGTGAACAACTTCAAATCATGAAAGGGAAGTTTACACAGCGCTTAGGCTATCAGAGACGATATGAAATTATACAAAGAGTATCAAAGTATAAAGTCCTACTTCCTTCAATGACTTAAAAAATAATTTACAATACGAAAAAATAAATTGAAAGAGAAAATATTTAACGAAGAAGTAAAATATTCAGTTTTTTAATTATAAAAAAAGTACATGTAATTCTCTAAAAGAGGAAATTGAAACAACATCTAAAAACAGCGCAAACATATTAGAAGATCATTAATACCTGTATCATATTGCTGCTAAATGATATCATCGAGATAGGACAAAGTAACGTGCCATACAAAAACATGAATTTACAGTGGCGAGCAAAAGTGTAAACACACTCCGCTGATTTTATGTAAAAGGCGATACTACGACTAATTTTTCAAGTGATTGGTAAATATTAGGTAACAGTAACTACAAGCTACGTCTGATTAACAAAATGTAATAGTTCATTTTCATTAACATTAATTATGTACATAATATTTTATAATAATTGTGTTTTGATACAATGTTTACAGTTTTACACGTTTCGTCAGAAACGTTTATGATAGCATGTAAATGTCAGGGAAACGAAACTGTCAATAAGCACTGATTGTCCACTGTTTCGCAGTCAACTGTTCCACGCCATTGTTAGATTATTTTTCAGTTTGATATGCTTAATCCAAGATGAAGCCACTTAGCGAAGATAAAAAGAACAGTATTATTTGTTTGTGTGATAAAGGTTTGTCGTTGCGGTAAATTGCAGAGAAATGTAGTGTTAGTCATAGTTGCGAGAATAAGAAAAAAGTATGTGAGTGCACCAATTTCTTCACAAAACGGTAGAACGCGACTTATTTCGGATAGAGCAGCACGTGAAATTGCACACTGTATTCGGTCGGATAGTTACAAAACACCAAAAGTTGCTGCTCAGGAAATCGAAATAAGTGCTAGCGAATGGACCATTCGTCGCTCTTTAAAGAGAATTGGTTTACGAGCGAAGGAAAAAGAAAGTAAACCAGCTCTTTCAAACAAAAATATTAAATTACGAAAACAATTTGTGGACATCTACAAAGAATGGACGACCGAAGATTGGAAAAGAGTTATATGGATTGATGAAACAAAAATTAACAGCTTCGAATCTGACAGAAGGTCCTGGTATTGGATTTCATTCGAGAATAATGATCAACCAGGTGGTATAAAACAAACTATGAAGTTTGGCTCAATTATGTGTTGGGGTTGCTTTACTCACAGAGGTGTTGGTCCCTTAGTTCGAATCGAAGGTATAATGCGAAAAGAGCATTATTTGACCATTCTACAAAGTAATTTACCTTCTGTAGTTAATTCTATTGGATATAATGAATGTGAAGTAGTATTTTAACAAGACAGGGATCCTAAGCATACTGCAGACATAGTTAAAACCTGGCTAGAAAATCAAAATTTTTCTGTGATGAAGTTGCCAGCGCAAAGTCCGGATATGAATCCGATCATAAATTTGTGGTTCATTTTGAAAAGAAGGCTGGCAAAATATAATAATCCACCTTCCGGTGTTCATGATTTATGGGAAAGAACACGACAGGAATGGTACAATATTGAACCACAAATAATTAAAAATTTAATTGACAGTATGCCTCGTAGATTAAAAGCATTAAAAAAAAGTAAAAGGAAGTAGATGAAATACTAGGTTGAAACCTTAATTCGACGAGTATAATTAAAGTGCAACACTGTAAACATGGTTTGAGATGTCCATTTTTGTAAAATGTTCTGTACATTATTAATGTTAATGGAAATGAACTATTACATTTTGTTAATCAGACGTAGCTTGTAGTTACTGTTACCTAATATTTACCAATCACTTGAAAAATTAGTCGTAGTATCGCCTTTTACATAAAATCAGCGGAGTGTGTTTCCACTTTTGCTCGTCACTGTACATATGTGAATGAGTGTTCAATTAATCACAATGCGAAAAAAAGACTATTGATCTGATCATCTACATTGTCAAAAGAGAAGAAGAAAGCATTATAGAGAACGCAGAGGTTGTCTGAATGCACACTGTTCTCTTGAACCAAAGAGGTAGGACCACTGATATGTAAATACGTCGTACATACTATCGACACGATATCCCGTGAAACGCGTGAAGTAACTTCGTCGCAGCCATATTGAGACTTTAGTATGTGGCGACACTAACGTTCGACTGGTGAACTTCTTTCTCGTGTACTCCCCTTCAATCACCTCTTATCCATTAGTGATCCAAAGTGTTGAGTGCTGCGAGGTTCAAGAAGAGTAAGTATCCAAACATACATATCAGTGGACAGGATAGCTATAGTTTTGTCTAGTGGCGACATCTACGCGGGAGAGCGAAGCACGATTGCCTGATGCAGCTGACAGTTCGCAGGCGCATTTCCCGGTGCATTCTCTCATTTCAGGCCCGAGTGAAGAGCGTCGCGTTGTCGCGCCATTCCTTCCCCGTAATCCATCGACGATAGATACCATTCCTTTTCGCTCCACATATATTTTCTCGTCCTTCTTCTTCGTTGTTACTAGTGAGTATTCGTGCGTTGTCGCTGCGAAAGCGGCGATTAAACAAGTTCCTCGGGACGGCTTTGTTAATATTCTCCTTGTCTGTCTTTCTTTCTTCTTTCTCTGTCCGGCGTATAAATACTTCCTATCCGCTGACTCCACATTCCAACGCTAAGCACTATTCCTCGTTTCTTCTCTCCCCACTCTTCTCCAGGCTTATTCAACTCCCGGCATCCGTTGATTCCCCTTCCGTCCGCTGACCGATAAACTTCGACTGTCACGGTCGAAGAAAGAAGAGGTCGGGATCCGAAGTATACCAGCTGTTTCGCGCGTCTTACGTTTTCTTCTTGCACACGATCTTCTTTCCCCACGCCTTCTGTGATTACGGTCGGCACGGAGTACGTCGATCATGTCACTGATCGCCAACTGTTTTCGACGGCTCACCGAGACATCGACTAAGAACGAGGTAAATAAAGAATCGCACCTGATCCGCGCGTCCCGAACGAAGTATGCATGAGCTTTGTTCACCGGTTGCGCACGCTGGTAATATCTCTGTGTTCTCTGTTCTTTTCTTCTTCCCTGCTTGTAACGCATGAACGGCTTATCCAGCGTTAGTCATTGGAACGTGCTCTCTTTATTTTTCAACAATTTGTTCGTGATATTGTATCGAGTTTACATGTAGCGATATCGTTTATTGGAATAATAAATGAAGGCAATTTTTGTAATAAAAGAGTATTGATGTTTCCAGTTGTTTAACGTTGTCCTTCTTTAAGACAAATGAAAATAATTTGTGTGTATTTTATTTATCAAACGTATTAAATATATACGTCATATGAAAATATTAATCAGTCGCGTCAAAGAATTATCAAAATACAAGCATGCAGCTATATAAATTAAGTTGATTGATCGTGTTAATCCATGAAATTCCCTTTTTGTACTGACACGGCTCGAACACTTGTTCGTAACCAGAAGATTGTATATAAAGAGCACATTAGCAGGAAATAGTGAATCAGTCGGACGTTTCCTTGTTTTCGTATACAGATAGATAATTTATGCGTGGGCGGACCGTAGCAAGGTGCGTCCAGCCGGTAGAACTTCCGACTTTCGATTCTATTTGCATTACCGAGTGACCGCGATTAGAGGTCGCCAATGTAGGTCAGTGGAAGAAACTGTGGCACGCGCGCTTCCGCAGCCATGACCCTGAACGAGATCGGCCCAATTGCACATCCGGTGATCACAATACTCGATCTTGTTCATTATCCTCCGTTATCTAGGCGTTATCCCCGATTAAGAGATTAAGCTTCAGCTCATTTGCATATTTTCTTGCATGATTCCGCAAAAGACGCGGTTTAATCTCTGCTCGATTAATCCAGACGCTAACTTCCTTTCGTCAACTAGAAACAGTAGGAAATACATTTGTTGAAAGTCAGCTGATTTCCCAAATTTGTATTTCAACCTGAAGGAGTCGTTTGAGAATTTAAATTAATCTAATCGAATGAATAGTTTTGTTAAACGAATGAAACCGAATTTAAATACTTGTCGCTAATACTCGTACATATGGTTTTTCTAAGATTTTATGGATTTGTTTTTAACCTCGGCACGAAAGTGCTAGAAAATAAAAAAAATTTTTCATCGCGTTTTACCGATTGTTTTCCAGTTCAAAGGCTACAAGGTCACCGATGTAAACCGCGTGCGAAAAATCGGTGTTGCCTGCAGGAGTCTTCATGAGCTGAAGCGGAAAGCGTGCGCAAAGCTGAACGTGAGTATCTATGTGATTAACGCTTGCGGCGTTTATTTAATCGACCGATGGTACGATTCAAACGAGGAGAAAAAGAGAGAGAGAGAGAAAGAGAAAGAGAGAGAGAGAGAAAGAGAAAGAGAGAGAGAGAGATGATAACGAATAAAAGGGAGTAAGGGAGACGGGCAGAACGGAACGTCGCGTTGCATGGAAACCGTTCCGCGATTCCATATCGTTTTCACATGACATGACAAAAGTTTTTGGTTGAAATTGGGTCATAAAAGCCTCGCAGCTGATCCATAATACGCCCCTGGAAAATTGTAACACCCGACTATTCTGTCTCATGCGATCGGTATTTCGTTACAAGTGCGCCAAAAACAGGCCAACCTTGTACCGCCTATGAAATTACTGAAAAACAGCGCAGCACGTGTCATATATGAAATCTCCATATTTATCGGCGCTTTTTCATTCAACTCGTTATATGAATTATTTAAATATTTCCTTGACTCCGAATAACTAAAAATAAATGAAATGTTAATATCGTAAAATAAACGTAAAACGTGATAACTAAAAAACGTAAAACGCGATTCTGGTACAATTCATCAACGCGATTAAGTTATGTGAAATCTGATCCCCGCTTTCAAGCATGGAGAATCCATGTAGAGAATCGTAACGGGCACACTAGAAGCCTGTGATAGTGTAACTTCTTCGATGGATCAAATACTTTAATATACGATATAAAATGTGTACGTAACGGTGTTACACAACAGTCAACCTAGTTATTCCACTTCCTTTAAAAAGGATTTCAGATAGGGCGTTACGGAAGTGAGCAGGCACGTGCGAATAATTAGTCGCGAAGATATGGGGCGGAGAGAATTAGTATTTACATGGCACGTGTCGCTTGCCAGTGAGTCGTGTATAAGTTAATCCAGTTGTGGGACGACCTTGGGGCCGAAGCACATTCGTCTGCAGCGTGTAGCTCTATCGAACCAGCCCGGCCACGGGCAAGGAGCAGCCCGTCAATGTCAAGGTCGACCGTCTGCTGGACCGATAGTTAAGAACCGATGGCCATTTCTTTCATCGGAACCAAGATCTTTCGATTTTTTTTGCCATGACGCGCACGCGGATGCGACTATTTGCTGTTTGCCAGCTTCCGGCCAACAAATTTTAACAGTTGTAACTAGTGTAACAGTGTGATTCCGAAAGAATTGATTTCGGCGATGCGCGCCACCGTGAAACGGGACGCGTTCATGGTGCGGTGCCGCTTCATTCGTAGTAATTGGGGCAGCCTTACGCCTCTTCTCTTGCGTAAAAAGAACTAATGGGGGCAATGTTATGCGGTTAAAGGTTAGCTGTCCGTGACTATGTTTCCTCAGTATCGATGGATCAGTGTTCGCTCGAATGCGTTACTACAGCTTTGCCTGTTGCCTGTCAACGAATGTAACGGTTACGATGGGAGACATGATTCATTGAATACAAAAATAAGCAATATTATCATTCGTAGCGTTGGAAAACATACTAGTAATTACTGATGTGTTTTATTTAATGAAGGACAATAACGTGATCCAATTACTGTGTAAATATCATTCTAAAATAATTGTTTAAAATTACAACGAAGAATCATCCTTTCTGTTTGAGAGATACTTGACGATTTAACAAAGTTAAAGTTTCCTAACAGTTTTTATATGTTTTCATTTTCATGTACCTTACGCTTTGATTAAACATTATACGATAGATCAGAGAAACTTTCGAGAACGTAACATGTCACGGTATTTCAAACGTACGATACCACTCTATTGGGAAATACAAATGAATTTATACCTCCACAACGTAACTCGATGTAATGAAACAGAAAATGAACTAGCATCGATGAATCCCTCGTGTTTTAGATAACGAACGATCCTGACGAAATTAACATCTACCTACTTGATGGCTCGTTGATTGACGAGGAAGAATATTTTTCCACGTTGAAACCTCAGACGACGTTGATCCTTCAGAAGCCGGGCGAAAAAGTGTTAACCGGTTAGTGCCGTTAATTTCCTTCCTACACTTGTTTATATCTTGACAATAGAAGGGCAAGTTGAATAGGAAACCTGAAAATGCGATAAACGAAGTTTAAAAATGCATCCTCTGCTTACAGATGCGGATCTTCTGTATGACATCTTAAGACGTGTTAACATCGACTTTCTAATTGCCGGCGAGAAAGCGTCTGAGTTCCTCACGGAAAACTTTAAAGCGAAAGTAGCCGTCCTTTATAACGCACTGAACAAGGACGATTCGAAAACAGCGTTCAGTAGCAGGGGCGAACATCCGGAGTGGTTTCATGGATTGGAGACTAACTGTACGAGTAAAGTAAGTTTTCTTTTCTGCAAAAATATTTTTATGCTTCGCTTCCTTTCGAAGGGTCTACTTTCTCTTTTATGGCGTGTCTCTTCTTAGCACGCTATGGATATTCACAAAGAAAAATCGGGTTCTCTATATAAGGCGCGATATTTAAGAATTTATCTATACTCTAACTGTTTTGTTTGGCGGTGGAAACATTTCTGATCTTTTCAATCAGTTTATGTACTGAAATATTTTGAAAGATATAAATTGTATCTTTTTCATTTAAAAGTTGTCCTTGAAATTTATGTGTCAGGGTAATAGATGGTAGATGAGAAGGTAAAAAGAATCAATACGAATACGAACTATCCTACCATGCATATCCTTAGAGAAACTTTTTTCCATAGATACCATTCAGGACGCGATCAAAGATAAGTCAGCCTCGCACCTATAACAAATCGCCCTAGGTCGACATAGTCTAATATAATAGAATGAGAGGGAGTTTGTCCTTCGATGTGCGAGTTAATTAACGTTACGGCACTTGCATTCCGACAGATTGTTATTTATCATGCACAGAGTTTCGCGCCGAAATCTTGCAACTCTTTATTTAACGATTACATGAATAATTAATTAATTGGTTATCTATCCGTTGTGCGATGTTCGCGCGAAAATTTCACTTTTACAGCTCATCTGTTGAATTGCGCAATTCTTTCGTAGAGGATACGCGCGCTAGATAAAAAAATAATAAATTTGCGCTGACTACAATACACGATGTCGATTTTACGGAATCCTACTCCTCGCAAATCCCACACCTAATCCTCGGCCATGTCGATATGTTTATACTATTAGGAATATCTCCTATATCTACGGTACGGATTTCTTCGACAGCTTTACTGATGAAACATGCCTTCGTTCTTGTCACACCTCTTTTCTTCCAATTGATGTGCAATGTCATATACAAAGTTATTATTGTTTGGGATTTTGAATGGCCGTCCGTTTATGGCTCGGACAACACCTCTCCCTTCTTTGAGAAATTCTGAATTGCCTGCCTCCCCGAGCTGTAAACCTGATGACTCAGAGGTTCAATATGTTGCGAATTATCAACTAAAGAGCGACCGGTCAGGTCCAACTGATCGGTCGATATCGCGAAACTTGAATGAATTAACGCTCAGGTGGAGGAGGTTTAATATATTGAGTGTTAGTGCAATTTGGCATTTTACTTGCACTTGTTGTATACGAGCAAAGTTTGATGTTCTGAACACGACAGTTGTAAGATCTTGTTGAGACTGAAGTACTTTACCCGCATGGTACGACTCTCTGTTTATGACTGTCCTAGTATGCTGTTGATAACCTCTCCGTCCATCGTGCTTTCCCGGCCGGGGGTTTTCCCTGGTTTACCTGTACTCTCGGGTGTGCATATGACCTGGTATTGCCTGGGGTTTCCCTAACTTCTATGTCATCAGGTTTACAGCTCGGAGAGGTCAGGTAATTCGGTATTTCCCAAAAAAGGGAGAGGTGCTGTCCGAGCCATAAACGGACTGCCACTCAAAATCACGAACAATTATATTATTATACGTGTGCGATATGTAGATTATCGAAATGATCTTCGTTGGTTATTCATTTGTTTTAACACCGACAAATTATGTTTCATGATTATTTTACGAAGACAGTAGATCGCGAACTGGACCGGTTGAAATTACTTTCGGTGGTGGATTTCAACAAATAATTGGGCTTCCATTGTACGTTATGATACGCAATAACGAACCATTGTTGGCGATTTATCGAAAACAATAGATTTACCCTGCTTTGATTACAGAGCAATTATAATCACAATATGGCAATATCAATGTATACTGATCCATTTTGATTGTCCACGGCGGCGGTTGTCATTTAGTTCACCGGAGTTCCTCTCACAACCAAATAAGCTTTTCCATCTAACGGAACGCGCACCATGTTATTCGATTACGTTCGATTGAATTAATGCATCGACTAACGAAATTAATGGTTTTACAGGAAGCGTACTTGCATCGTAGATGTCAAGATAGAATACGAGGCTATCTCTATAAAACGATCGATCAGATCAAATCATCGGACGTATTTACGAAGGATCCCCGAGCCAGAAAGCAACTGTTGTACGCCATAGCGTTCTTTAAGATGCAACTGAAAGAGGACCACTATTTTGGCTACTATTTCGATAGGAGTCGAGCAAAGTCCGAAGCGTTGGAGGGTGCAGACGAGCTTGATTCGTCATCCTGTTACGATCATTGTCCCTGTAGATTGAAATGGTTGGACGATAGTACGTACTTCAGATTGTTTGGAGCGATGGAACAGTTCGATGATACCGATGGTGTAAAAAAGAGGAACGGAAGAAGCTCGGACACAAAGACTGAAGAGGAAGAGGCAGAGGAGAGTTGTCCTTACAAGATTAGAAGGAAAGCGAAGAAAGCGTGTATCGCGTTGTGCGATCACACGGGCGAATTTAGGTGTTACGGTATGTGGAACGAGGATAAATGTTCTTACCCGGATAAGCACAAGATCAATCCTTATAGATCGAAGGAAGAACTTGTTTTATTCTCTACATGGAATTTTGATCACAAGTAAGTTATACTTATGATCTGTTATGACGAATTATTACTATGTTTGTTGACCGTATACAGAATGCTTCAGAGATCATCGTTTAGTTAATTGAAATTATTATTATCACAAGCAGTTCAATTTCATGATGGTGTTCAAATCATTCTGTATAATACAGTCTTAAATTGGCACGTACTACTTTAAAAAATAATAAAAATATGATTTGTAGGATCGAGAAGTCCAGGTCTATAATCCCATCGCTCCTGAAATTAGCGTCCCAGGGTAATACCAACGAGTCAGACCTCATTGAAATTTATGACAATCTGTTTACGATGAAGAACTTGAGGCTGGTCCACATTGTATGCCACGATAAAAGCTCGCACAAATAATTAGTTATCATGTGGGAAAACTATAGGAGATTTCAGCGACACGGGAAATCGCTATCAAAGATACGTAACACGTAGAAATAACCTCTGAGTGTAAATGTAACTCTTCATATGAAAAGCATACTTAATTGTAAATTGCTGTTGATAGATGATTTAAAATTTCAAAGTTTATCATTTGTTATATACGATTTCCATTCCGTTGCGCCACGAAGTAACAAAGCAATATTGATCACGAGATCGAGAAATCTTTTCTTTCTATGGTAGACTAACATACTTTGCTATATTACAATTTTCTATTATCTACCATGAAACACCATACACAACAGAATTTGTTCGATAGAAACACTGTCGAAAAATACCGAGATAAGAATCTCTACTTTGCAACGACGAATAAATATATATGTATGTATATCTTGCGCACAATTTCTGTCTCAATCGGTAAAGTAGAAACCGAGCACGTCGATAATTTAAATACAAAGTCCGGGAGAGTAAAACAGATCGATATAATCAAATTAGTGCACCGTTGACGCGAAAACTTTTTTATCACATTTTTAAGACATCTTTACGTACTAACGACTACTATAAACTTTCTACCGACATTTTGCTGAACAAGTGCAACGGAACGGCGGTGTTTCTCCTTTATCACGAATCTGAGTTCCCAACATGGGGGCATCTCAATATATTATACAGGGTTGGGCGCAACGGAATAATCGTTGATTAAAAAGGATTTATTACGGCGAATCGAAAAGATTCGTTTAAAGGACTGTTAATTGTCTTGTTGAAATTGCAACAAAGGGGCTGTCCGAGGATGACCTGGCTTTGGGGTACATTTGGAGATTATCTTTAAAAAAAATGTGCTCCGTAAGATCGAGTATCTTTCGGATATTTTTGATTCGACTGGTTCACCGAAGACAAAACCAAAGTTCTGATATATATACATATATTATATAAATATATAAATATATACATATTCATTACTGAATTTAGAGAATACATATACATATATATTTATTTATTATGGACGCGTGTGCAGAATGATGAAATTGTGTCTCATTGGGATTTAATACTTAAATGTTAGATAATGTTGAAACATTGAATAGTAAATGCAAAAAATTGCATTAGGACATGCGAAATTTAATTGAGTTTAATGAAATTCGGAGGTATGTTGGTAGCCCAATTCACGATATGATGATTTGTTTGGAAAATAGAAAAATGCTAAATGAATTCAGGTAATTCTATTTGCCATAACATTTGTCAACAAAAAGGTATATTTTATCAATGGATCGAGGACAAATAGCTTACTCTATTATTAAAAAGAAATTGGGGTATTGGGGTCACAATTCAACAATTTGACCTAAATAAATACTCTAGATCTCATAATGATCTACGGAAGTGTTAATGCATGACATTCTCAGTATTTCATTTGGCAATTTAAATATCGTCTGACTATATTCTACTCATCCTGCGCTCGTGACATATAGATAAGTATACATATATATAAAGGTATACATATACTATATTTAGATATATACACAGAAGAAATTATAAAATGTTTTAGAGATTTGTGCTATATATCTGAAACGGTGCCGCTTTCGGCACAGAAATATCTAGCGGAAGGACCTGATTCGAATTACATCTTTTTGATAATTCTTCTTTTGATATGATTTCGGTCGGACTTTGTTGGTTTCGTCGCGACTTCTCTCTCGGGACTAATCGCTACGAAACGAATCATTGTCGATTCAACTAACTTTTTATAAAATCTGAATTACTATCGACGACGATCACGACGACCAGAAATAACGAGAGAGTAATGAGAACCGTTGGCAATTTAGTAAATTTATTTGTGTATCGAGCGCCGTGTATGAGCCTCGTATACACGTCTCTTTGCTTAGAACATTTATAATTACTTGATATAATTTTTTGGTCACCTTGATGCAACGTATATTATAATAAATAGACTGTGGATATTTATGCATTTATGCCAAACATAACGAAGCAAAAATGTACAGAATGTACGTAAATGCAAATATATACAAAATGTTCAAAGTACGATACTCGTTATAATATCCAGTAAATGAAACAGATCACTATTTAGAATCCATTTCTTCTGTTTATGTTCACAAGAATATGAATTTGCATAAAATTTCGCAATGTAGTAAAGAAGCACATGCCACGGAAGTGTTTCGCATCAATGATTGGTGATCTGTGCTTGAAATAGTACGCGCTATTATGTATAACAGATCATTGTGTTTCGACCAATTAAAAATTTGCGTCGCTATTACTCAGAAATTTCCTTTGCGTCGAAGGCACTGGCACCTTTCCAGTTTAAGGGCAGAAATTTGCGAAATTGTCGGGAATCGATCGAAGGATGGCGTTTCGAGGAGGTGGCAATATCGTTTGTCGATGTACGCTGCACGCGAAATCCCGGCTTTATCATCAGAGAAATTCATTTGAAAAGGTGTATACCAGCGACATACCATCGGTAAAGCATCCTGAATTAACGTGCGGTTTATTGATTTCGTATATCTCTCGAAATTTCTTTAATCAATCAAGATCAGTAGTCAGCTATCTTAAAATTGATATGTAATCAAAGTCGTTATGCCGCTTCGAAGGAGAAAACAAGAACAAGACGAAAGGTTGCGCAAGCACGGTTATGAATCACGCTGAAGAGAAATGAAATTCAAGGAGTAATCGCCAGTTGTCGTGATGTTTCCTAAACACAAAAGAGAAATAGAGAGAGATTTAATATTTTTGTGAGAAGTATCATGCCAAAAAGAATGACGACGTTGTATCATGATTAAGGATATGCGCAACCAAACAGGAAATAAACTGCACGAAAATGCGATATTTCCTTGTAGACAATGTATAAGCATAGTTATTTTTCAATGTAAAGCGAGTGTATAGCTCTATTTTAGGCAAATGTATATTTTAAGTACGAGAGGACGACAGAGAGGAGAGCAAGAAAGAAACAGAAAGCTGGCCGTTAATTTTTTTCGTTCCATTTCCTTTATTCCCCTCACGCGCGTTGCAAATGATGTGAACAAGAATTAATTGCATTCGGTTAATTACCGCGTTGAAACGACCGTCGAACTCGTTCGTAACTTCGCAAGCGTAAAATTTTATGGCATCGAACCTTCTCGGGAGAAAAAGGTCGCGATATACAATCGATCCGTCGATCGATGAAAAATATTTGGACGCGGGATCCTGGTATATTCTAGCCCCGGTAAAATTCCAAATTCGTTTCGAATTCGCAAATGACGAACGCTTCATCGTAACTTCGGTTGTGTTTTTAATTATACTTGCAGAAATTTCCACGTGGTTGATAATTAAACGACGCGCTTTTGTCGCACAAAAACAAACGCTCCGCTTGAATTTATACCGGGACCAACGAACGGTTGATTGGAAAAACAATGTAATTTCATTAACCCATGTAAAAAAACAGTTCCGCGACGTCGTCCGCTCAATTTACTAGCTGTTTTTGTTCCGATCGCAAATTTAAATAATAGCGCTCTTTCGTTTTCCATTCTGAATCGGTTATTTCGTTTAAATATATATACGCGCGCAAATCAATTACCGTTGGTTGATTACGAGCGCAATTAAAAGGACGATTACAATGTAAGAACCTGCCCGACCTAATGTCGTTTAATTTAATTGCGCTTCTAAGGTTGCCGCGTTCTTTCTTTATCTCTCCACCTTCGTATTCACCCAGCTTTCTGGCACCGGCCGCGTTGGAAATTTTTCGCGAATGGCGTCGAAACCTTCATTAACAACGATATTGTTCAAGTTTCGTGAGCCTGTTTTTTTTTCTAATTTGACTGCGCCACTGAAGAAATCTACAACGACTGTTCGTTTCTTAATTTTGTAGTTTAAAAATTGAATTTAATCGACATAAGAATGCTGGCACGTATTGAAAGAAGCTTGATTTTATCTCGGATGATCGTTAGGATAGCCTGTAATTTAACGGCGGAGGAATATTGTGTAACGTGAATTTTTTTCAAAGCATCCGAGTTTTCGCGGATCAGCGCTTCTTGGAGAATCGAATCACGTTGATTCCATTTCGACGACAGACGTGATCTTTTGCACAACGAAGTAACAGTATAATGGGTCAATTTCGAATTCACTGAGCAGCTTGAATGAAGCTTAAACTTCGTTCATCTCCATTCTCTCTCTCGTCTCCCTTTCCCTCTCTTCTTGCCAATTCATCAGCAGCTATAATCGAAATTATTTTCAACTTTCGCGGTTTCCAACGAGTTAACATTGTTCGATCGACTCTTCAAAAAGATCACAATGATGGAAGGAATAATATCGTTCATGGCGAAAACGGTTTTAGAGAATCCGGTCCCTTTGTTTTTACGAGTTTTTGAACAACTCACTTTCAAAAAGCATACAGTTAATGGAAAGATGAACGATTTTGCAGATATTTCATCTCGAAATTGAAAACGTTAGGAGCTGCAAAAAAAAAGAAAAAAAAAATAAAGAAATCAGCTGCCAGATTCATCTGCGCTACTCAAATTTTAATGATACTTTGACGAAAAAAAATTTTCGTTTTACTTGTCGATGAGTTTTCGCGATTGAGCGATTCTCCATGGGTGAGCTATAGGATGAAAATTACCCCGCAATATGTTGCCAATTGCAACGAGTCGATGAATGGAAGTGCAGCGCTGTAATGTGCAATGCGGTCTCGTATAACGGATCGTTACAGAAATACAAACAGCCCATGGGAAGCGAGCTATTTCATGGTATTGATGACCGACTGATGAAATTATCGGGAATTCGTAAAATTCGTCCCAATACCCCAATTTCTCGATATTCAAAGTATTATGTTTCGAAAAAACAAACAAAGACGGAAATCCAATTTTTATGAAACGTATCGGGAAAAGAAGAAAATATTACGTAAAACGAATTTGGTGCTCGAAAATCTGATCATTTGATTAGAATTTTATTTCATTTCTAAATCGCAACACAACTAACGCTTCGGCGATTCGGCGATCCGACAAATCAAGCGTTGGGTTATTATGGATTTTGCAGATTACACACCTTTCGTAAAATGATTCATCGAGTTTATTCGAGTGCACGTTTCTGCATTTTGTGCTGTCCAATGAATTTCGCGCGTGTCCAAAAGTACACACCATTCATCACTCGAAAATGATTCCATACAATAAGTCAATATATCTACCATCGTATAAGCTGCGTATCAGTCTTCCTCGAGTTCTTATCCGTTATTATCCCGCTTATTACACAAATGCGATACAGATAATGTGACGCGGTGGACACTATTCGTAACTGCAACGGAATTGCAACATCCGACCAATTTTCCAGCACAGCTTGAAATTATAATCGTTTACCACGTATATCTGATTACTATTTCTCTTGTATACCTTATCTTCTTTTCGCTTTTCATGTTTTTCCTCTGGTTTACGTAGATTAGGCTTGGCGACGTTTAATCTGATCCTAGCTTTTATACCGCTTTTTATACCGCTTTTTATACAACCTCATATTATGCAACAAAGCAGTAAAAAACAAAAAAAAAAAAGAAAGAAAAGAAATCACAAAGAATTCACGCTCGTGCGTTTCCGTAAAAAAAAGCAAGAGCTATCTTGGAGAAGTCGTAGATTTTCAAGCAGATGCATAAAGCACGAAGAACATCTTATCCTGTTGAATGGTCTATCTATAATTCATTGACACCATGCATCTTTGCCTGCATTCCATTTCTGCCTCTTCAGCTTCACGCTTCGAGCCGGTTTTACGTATTATGAGGAAACCTGTGCATCGAGAACAGCCAGTTCTCAGATTGTAACGTGGATGCGAGTCTCATGTATATCTGAACCGCCAATAACTTTACACCGGAGTCTCTTTATGCCTTTCAGCAGCTTCCTCTGGAAAAGCTCGCAACAGTATATACATATATCGACGACCCGTTTCACCAAGAACACGGCAAAAGAAACTTCTCTTCTTCTCCGGGATCTCTGCAACGCGTCCCCCTCGACGAGAAAGGAACGTACAAAAGCGTTGCTCTCGACGCGAGTGTGACATCAATCACATCTCAACCTACATCAGTGATAAGACATCGACCCCCGACCTTCGGACTCCTTTGACCACCACCACCTTATCATCATAGCCTACACCAAGGCTGTGAGGCACCTTAGTCCACACCAGAGATAGGATATCGACCCCCAACCTTCGGACACTTTTCTACATCATAACCTACACCTAGCCCCACAACATCCTAAAACGAAAACGTATATAAACCGAGACTTCACCCAACTCAGGCAGTTCTTGTTCTCGTTCAACGTTCTCGTCGACAACGAAGTAACTATCAACGAAACCGGAAGAAACACCCATAAAACATAAAGCATCTACGGACGCTAAATCCTAGGATTGTGAAACATCGCTTCGTCTGGAAAACAAGGACATCCATACCTACGGGAAGGACTAGCTTGGACTACGGTCATCCTCGACGACGAATTCTTAATCCACGAAACCAGAAGGCCTTTGGAATTGGAAGCATCTACGGAAGCTAACAAATCGAGGTAAACGCTGAATTCATTTTTTACATATAGAGACAGACGATCTAGCTTTGATCAAGACTCACACAAAGAATTAGAAACATTTAAAATGATGTCGAAAGATAAAGCATGCACTTTCAGAGACGAACTTAGACGAATTATTGAAATGTTAAGCAAACAACAAGAAGGAAACTCGCTGGGCCCCTCTCGATCGCAGCCGGGACTGTCATCGTGGAGGTTTTAGTCGGTTGGAGTCCGGCACTACCACGCCGCTTTTCCCCAGAAGCGACCTGGTGTCCGTGCGGATTTCTTCCACGTTAATAAAAAAAAAAAAAAAAAAAAAAAGAAGGAAACTCGCTAATGCAAATACGCATAGACACTATGACCAAACAAGCAAGCGAAGAGGGCCAACTCCTCGATAAAGAAATCGAACTGCTACGAAAAACAATTGCCGAAATCAAGTTAGCAAGACAGAAAACTGTTAAAGAAACGACCAGTGAAAGTTGTCAGGATAGTTTAGTTTCTAATCGTTTGGACAAAAGCTTGGAGAAAAAAGACGTTACTGTAGAAAATAAAGAGATGGTTTTGAAAGAATTTTCAAAAGAATTGCAGCCAAATGTAGAAAATTCTTATGAGAAGAAAGTATCAATTGACACCGATTCACAAGATTATATTTTCTTTAAAACAGACTTAATGTTTGATGTCAATAGCTCGACAGAATACCAGAAAGAGTCTTTGAAACGAAGGAAAGAAGATATTGCAGCATTGTATAATGATTTGTCACAATCTTCGTCGCAAGATACTCAAAATTTACAAGAATGGTTTGATAAAAAAGAGTAGAAGTTCAGAAGAAAGATCACAACAAGAAAGATAATATTTCAATAAGAAATATTTTGGACGATGATGCAAATAAAGAAAATAAAATCGAAAGGAAGGAATTAGAAGCAGTTAGTAAATCAACTGCTAAAAATGATATAATATCAACAGACAACAAAATATATCATTAGAATCCGTACAAAAAGCAATAGATAATGCTTACAGTAATGAACATTTGCTTATAGAAGAAGATCAAATGATGACAGCGAAAAATGCTTGTGACAGTGCAGAACCAAAAACTTCAGCAGATCTTATGTCAAGAAATTTAGATGCTAATACACAAGAGAAGTCTTTAGAAGATAAAGATGATAAAAGTCTATCTGCATCTATGTTAGATAGTAGTAAACGGAGCAGTCGTTATAATGTTGCTGTAAAGCCTGCTACTTCGCTAAAATTTGTAGAAATTGTTTACAATCAAACAAGACAGTCAAACACAAATACAATTTTGCGAAGCGTTTTAAAGACGAAATTAATTGAAGACAAGTCTGAAATAATTAATAAACAAAAAGCATCGGAAAATGTAGAAAATAAATTGACCAAAGAAGAAAAAAGAGACATTAAACAAAAATCAATTTCAGATAGTGAACACGAAACAACTAATGCGCGTCAACAAAGGGAAGTTCTTTTAATAGACGCAGCTAGTGATATCGATAGGTGTAAATCCGTAGAAAATGATAATGCAGTAATAGCAATTGATGAAGCGAATTTAAGCCAACGTACTAGGAATGCAGTATCTCCTTTACATATAAATATGGTATTTGACAGTCCCTTATCACTTAGTCGGCGATCGAAGAGTTGTGATGATAAAAAGCAGTCAGAAGAAAACAAAGGTGCTACTATTGCAAAGAGAGGAGCGAAACATAGAGGCAGACCTAGGAGATCGGATAAAGTTGAAGTTAAAAAAAAATGCAGATACAAGAAAAATCTTACAAAATGAACAGAGTGGATTAGAAGAACAAAGAAAAGAAAAGTCGAAGGAAATACAAAAAAAGAAACTGCAGAGACAGAAGTCAATTCAAAAAGTATATTAAATAATAAGTGCGATTTACTTGATACCGAAAGAGCTATTGAAATTAATGATACTGTTCAAAATATTAAATTTACTGAAGGTAGGAGCCACACTCAAAATGATATGGAAGATGTAGTAGAAGATAGAAGCTTGGAGCTGGGAGGCCTCGGCGACAACGACCGAAACAGGCGTGGAGGAGGAGGCTGAGAACCTTCGCCAAGCCATGACAGCAATTTGCGACGCATCTATGCCACAAGGCACACCGGAAACGATGCGAAGCAGAGCAGTTTACTGGTGGAACCCCGACATCGCGGAACTGAGGGCGAGATGCGTCCGGGTCTGAAGACGGTACCTGAGGGCCCGCGGCTGGCGACGACGCGACGAGGAAGAAGTCTCCGTGCTTGGTCTGAATTAGTTGAAGCAGTCGAATCTAACCCATGGGGAGGACCATACAGGACGGTGACGCGAAAACTTCGCGCGAAGGGCCTTCTGGTAACGATGGAGATGGAATCTGCGCTGCTGCGGCAGATCATCGGGACGCTTTTCTCTCTGCAAGAGGGCAGTGCGGCAGAACAGTCGCGGGAAACAACACGGCCGATGGAATGGAGAGATGACTGAGAAGTCACGCAGGACGAGATGTGGGAGGCGACCAGAAGAATGGCCTCCCGCGACGTGGCGCCAGGCCCGGACGGAATCCCGGGCCGGATCTGGGGGAAGTGATGGGGGCCATGGCTCCCAGACTTCGGCGTCTCTACACAAGATGCCTGAGAGAGGGAGTTTACCTTCGGGCATGGCGGACGGCGAGGCTGGTCTTGCTCCGTAAAGAGGGCGGACCGACGACTTCGCCGGCGGCGTCCAGAGGCCGAAATGCCTGCTGGACGAGGCCGGCAAACTCCTCGAGAGGGTGGTTGCCGCCCGCCTGGAGCGACACATGGCGGGGCAGGTGCCAGGTTGGCACAAAAGCCAGTACGATTGACGCGGTCAGACGCGTGCGGGTACTCACGGAAGACATGGTTTCCCGGGACGACGTGGCGCTGGCGGTCTCTCTGGACATCGTCAACGCGTTCAACTCCATGTCGTGGGACAGGACAGTGGCGGCCGGAAGGGCTTAGAAAGCGCCCCGTTCGACCTGAGACGAGCGACAGCCCTTGCAGGCTTAGCTAATCGAGCTAGCAAGGCACTGGGTGCTTCGTGCGCTGGTTGGGCGATACCCCCACCCCTATGGCCCTATGAGGTGCCCGGGTACTGTATAGCACTAAATATACGCTCAGGAAAGCACCCGTAACCAAAGATGAGAATACTATCCTCATCCGGCTGATCCGAGCGTATCTCGACGACAGGTAAGGGAAGGAAAGGCGGCCCGTCGAGCGCGGAATTCAGCAGGGCCCAGTGTTGGGACTAATCCTGTAGATCATCGCGTACGCCGAGGTAGTGCGATGCCCGCTGCCCCCGGGTGTGGCCATGGTGTGCTATGCGGACGACACTCTGGTCCTGGTCGGAGGTCGCGGATGGCACGAGACGTTGCGCATCGGTGAAATCACTACGGCCTGTGCGACTCGTGCTGTGCGCGGATTGGGCCTGAGGGTCTCCCCTGCGAAGTCGGAGGCCATCTGTTTCTACGACAAGAAAAGGCGAGGGATTCCACAGCCTGGTCTGAGCATAAACATGGCAGGTGAAACCGTCGGGATGGAATAGCGGATGAAATATTTGGGTCTCGTCATCGACAGCCAGTGGACGTTCGAGCCGCACTTCGACTCCCTGATTCCGAAGGTGTCGGCGGCTGCCAATGCCTTGTGCGGCCTGCTGCCGAACATCGGCGGGGCGGGATTTACGGTGCGCTGACTATACGAGAGTGTTGTTCGGTCGCGAGTGATGTACGGGGCCCCGGTATGGGCGGACGATCTGATGGCGATTCGTCACAGCATCCTGCTCCTCAAGAGGCTGCACAGAGTAACCGCCATCAGAATCGTTAGGGGATACCGAACGGTGTCCCACGCGTCGGCGACCGCTCTAGCCGAGTCGCCCCCACCCCCCTCTCGTCAGAGTTTCGGGCACTGGCGCTCAAAAGGAGATACGTCCGCTGGGGAGTATAGGACCCGGGAGAAGACTCGACTGAGCAGGCGGTCCCAAACGACCTAGGAACCGCCGAGGAGAACGTGTGGAACCATTGGCAATCCCAGCTGAGCAACGAGGGAGACGAATATCGTGGCGTGGAGGCGGTCCTCCCAACCTGGGAGACATGGAGTAGCCGCCGCGGCCTCCCGCTCACTTACAGAATGACCCAGATGCTCACTGGACACGGCATGTTCGGCAAATACCTGAGGAAAATCGGACGGGAGACAACGGACATCTGTCACCACTACGGGGATGGCAGGGACACGGCGCAGCACACGTTGGAGTTTTGTCCGGTATGGGAACTGCCCCGTTGCACCCTGCGGCACTCCATAGGCGAAAGACTGACCCCCTCGGCGATTGTAGGAGCGATGTTGAGAGGGCCACAGGAATACGAGGCCGTCCGCCTCTTCTGCGAGCAAGTTATACTCGCGATGGAGCGAGCAGAAAGGGAGAGAAAGAAAAATCCTCACCCTTGTAGGATAAGACGATGAAGGAGGATGGCAGTCAGGCGGCCTGCAGCCGCTTCATCGCCGTCCCAACGAACCACAACTAGAAGGGGCGATAGCGCTAGGGGCAATGCCCCTCCCCCCCTAACGCCAAATTAAACAGACCGAGAATTTTAGGGCTGGCTCGAACAAGAGGACGCGGGAAGGGGGTGCAACAGAAGATAATTCATAAGAGGTTCCGGGAGCATTCCTATCATACGCGTAGGATGGTCATTGTGGAGTTTTAGTCGGTAGGAGTCCGACACTACTCCTGCTGTTACCTGATTATTAGCAATAACGGAGTGTCCATGAGGATTTCTCCACGTACAAAAAAAAAAAAAAAAGAAGAAAGGTTCAGCTAGAATCAAACATACTTACTATTCACGTTATACAAGAATGTTATACCAGTTCACGTTAGTACCAGAATAATTTACTTATAATTCTCAATGAGAATTAATTGTAAAATAAAAAAGAAAAAAAGTTGTCGCGAAAGTGTCAAGAGCATGACCTATTGGGATATTCCAAATAGTGTCGCGCTTTAGGAGGGTACGACAAGGTTTTGGAACTATTCCATTCAGCCGTTTGCTTTGTTTCAGAAATTAACGGACGAGAATCGAACTATTCGAAATAGTGACTATTAATATTGATATTAATAATGACTATTTCTGGTAACAGCAACTACTGTTTTGATTTAAATATAATTCGAAGAACCTAAGATTCGACATTTAGAGTAACACATAATGGTTACGAACACTGAAGATCAAGACCAGATTATAACAGTTAATAACTGAAGAACGAAGTCTAAAACACAATTTTTTAGTTCTTGATTTTCATTCTATTTTAGCTTCAAGAAGCAACCTTTAAATTGTTTTACACCTGTACCCGAACACCCTGCAGAATTCAGAACTTAGGTAGATTTGATGTTTCATACGAATTGATCACGAATCTGTACTCTTCTTATCTGTATTTCTTATTATAGGAAGTACAGAGTTCTGCGTGTTAACAGTTGATAGAGTGGTTAGTACTGACTCATGGCGGCCCAATTGGTGGACGGAGATAGATTGTAGAAATTGACGAAATGAAACTTACCGTGAAAAATATGGTATAAGGCCATGTGGTCGAAAACCGAGTACTTTTGGTGCTTTACATGTAGAAAGCACATAATCTCATGTGTATTCCGTTGATTGCGATGGTCAAAAGACATATTGCTTCAGGTACAATAATCTACTCAGATTTAAGGTCCTGCGATTATTTAGGGAGTGAAAGCTACCAACATTTATCAGTCAACCACTGTATCAACCTTATAAGTGCTGAAACTATGGCCAACACTAAGTACGATTCAGCAACTATGACTTCGGAAGTACGACTAAGCAATTCAGTACGAGAGAAGACTATGCAGATTACGACTTCAAAGGAAAGGTGTTAGAGAAAGTAATTTAGGTTATTGTCTTTGCTAAAGTTTATGGCGAAGAGAAGTTAAGAAGGAAAAAATATTTGCAGAAATGATTCCATCATTCCGAGTAGCTTATCTGGGAATCGATAATTAAGCTGCTACCATTATTTCTTGCCAGAGAGATGAAAACAGTGTTAAATAAATTGCAGTTACGTTAAGTTGAGTGATTTTGTTTAAAAAAAACCGAACGGGGCCTCTAATAACCATTCTGATTTTTTCGATTTTACGTGAAACATGTAAGATACTACAGATACTTATTACGTATAATGTAAGTATAACGTAAGTAAGATACTTAATTAAGTACTACAGATATTTAGATATTGAGACCGATATCGTTATTGTGTCATCAGCAATTCGACAGACGATAACGACGATAAATGAACTGATAAATACCCGAAGCTAAAATTTCATATTTGAGGCAGAGTAGTGATGCAACAAGAGACAACTACTCCGAGCGACACTTTTTATGTTGTTCGATGCCTTATCTCTTTATGTTTATTCGACGAGTCGCGGAGAGACGTGATCGCGAGGAAGCGCGACAACGGGAGTCGTAAATACCCGTTACGATTAGAATAATCGACGCCACGAACAGATCGATTTCCTATTTCGGTTAGGATAATAGGGGTGGTTGAGTTAGTATAACACTGAGTTCAACAGGTTATAATATTATATATGTCGGATCACGATTCGAATTTTGGGCGCGCGACGACTCTTCATGTGGACTAGCCATCGTTTCACAAAGCCGAGATTTTATTTACACGTATATACAGGTCTATCACTAAGCTTAACAAATAATAAGTACAACTAATAATAAGTCTAACAAACACTAAGCCTAATGAATAATACGATCTACGAATAATTAAATTAAATAATACTATTAGCAATGTTTGAGTTCAAACGAATTCACGGTCACCGGGATAACTCCTTACTAAGCGAAACTAACTTAGACGCAAATGCGATCGTCGAAAATGCTCGATGTATCACTCTCCAAGGCAATCGCAAGAATGCCAGCCTCGTGGAGATTTTTCTCCCTGTACGATTGCATTTTGTTTTCTATACCCGTTTGGAAGCATCGAGAAGGTTCCAAACGCCGTTGCTAGGCACACTCGTTGGAAGCATCGAGAAAGTTCCAAACGCCGTTGCTAGGCAGTTTCTGCCTGGAGTTTTGATTACTAATACAATGTATGTCCCATTGCATCGGCACCTCCGAGGCAACATCACACGTGGCTAGGCCCGCTCTCGAGGCCGCATGCCGCCACAACCACATTTCTCGGAAAACACATACAACCACTCCAGACCTCCGTTAGATAAAACATCCATCCCGTGACCGTGGCTACGTTCAGCGACCTATTGTCACCTCGAACCCAATCTCGCTTATTACAAATCTTAAGCAATTACAACTATAATAAAATCTAGGCTAAGGTACTAGAGGATGTTCCCAAGATTTCCAAGGAAAGGCTTCGGCTTTCCTTTCATCTCCGACATATATTTCGAACAACTTTGTAGAGACATACATACAATTCATACAATTAAAAAATTAGGAAATGAGAAATATGATATAATTATAGCTCTTTAAATAATTGGAAATATATCACAAAAGTATTTGTTATATATAAAATACTTATTACAAATAAATAGGTTACGTATAAATTACAAAGATATTTGCTATAAATATTCTCAAGTCTAAACAATTTTGCAGCCATTGTCGATTATCAGGTCTGTCCACAGAAAGATTGCTGCGAATGAAAATCCCTAGAGGAGTTACGAATCATTACCGAAATTTCCCGAATAGGTATTTAAATTTGTTATCATTTTGTTCCTATATAGAAGTAGTTTCATTGTTAAGAGCATAACCTCTTATACCTACTCCTAGATTTGTGGTTTATATTCTTCCTCACCATTACGCTTAAACTTTAAGTCGAGTAGCCATCAGTGTCTCTTAAATATTGTCAAATTATTTATATGAATTATAATAATAATTATAATATAAATTATAATAAATGGTGTTCTACTACTTATAAGACTAAGTGTTGTGATTTCATATGATGTGTGAACTTTACATAGAATGTCTAAAGATATGGGTTCTTCCGGTATGGCTAAATAAGTGTTAATAGTTCCTAATGGTATAAATATTAATTCTTTAGTTTTAAATACGGCAAATTGACAGGTTTTGATTTGTTTTTCGTTATTAATTATTCTAGTTGATCTTTCTTTCTCAATTTGTTATGTGTTGGTTGATTTCTTTTACAAATGTATAGTGTTCGCTTACAATAGGTTTTTAAGTATTTGCAATCAATCGCTGTGTTTTGTTCTTTTGTGGAGAGTACATAATTTTGTATTCTACAATAGGTGCTATAAATATTTTGTTTTTCTTCAGAGATATCGGGTGGACTTTGGTTATTGTTTATTCTGTGTCTTGGATTAATGGGACAGTAGTTGTGTATATGATTTTATTAGAATACCGATATCTAATATAAGTTGGAAATTGTACAGTGATGGTTCTATGTGATTATGTTTGAAGTTGTTTCTCGAGATATTGTCGAGTGTTTGTAAGAATTGTTGCACTTTGATAACTTGTGAGCTTATTATACCTTGTTCTCCTAATACTAGTGTATTTATTAGTTGTACGATTTGAATGTGTAACTCAGATAGTGCCGATTCTACGTGTGTGATCATAGAGATCATTGTTTTGCTTTGCAGTGTTTTATCTTTATAACATCTGTTAGAATTTAATCTCGGAATTAAGATTAATAATCTGTAGAAGACACAATGTTTGTGTTGAAATAATATTATGTGATATTTATTAAACAATTATTACAGGGAATATAAGTGTGGTGTGGAATGTAGACAGTTGGCTAGTTATTCTCAGACTGCCTGACTTAGTGACCCATGGCCCTTGAAAAGGTTTTGAATCCCACTCTCTATGCAGTAATGAGTGTGACCTGTGTAGATGTCTGTGTGACGTCACACGTGCCACGGAAGCTTCTAGTAGCTTCTCGACGTGCCCAATGTTCCATCCATATCCTTACGCTTCTTCGATCTAACGCTATTCCATTAAAACCGCGCGCTTCTTCTCGAGAAGCACACACTTGTGGATATCAGTTCGCTGTGGAGTGCCGAAGCGTGCAGACGTGTCTCTAGTGCCCAGCGTAGTCCGAAAACAACACGTGTCGCCCAACCGTCGAAAGAGAACACAGCTAAGTGTCCCTTACCCTTTAGGGAGAAGAAAATCCCACGCACCTAACCCCAACTCGAATACTAGCCTCACAGCCTCACGACTAGTTGTTCATTCCGAATTAACTAGCTCGATGATGGCCCAGCAACCGCGACCAGGCTCTCCGGAGCAGACTCGCAGCTACCCCGTGCTACCCCCCCCCCCCGTGGCAGAAGTGTAGCAGAACTCTCCGCACTAACGACGCTAACACTACAAAGAAAAGAAAAATAGAAACAGCAATGCAAATAAACACACACAACAGGTTCGCCGTATTGGAATCCTCAAACGACGCCATGGAAATCGTAGAACCGCCACCAAACCAACACTCACAGAGAATCCCCCCTCCCCCACCAATATTTGTGGACGACGTCATTGACATACAGACAACAACCAAGTCCCTAGAGAGAGATATCAGCAAGGAGGAATATAACCTTAAGATAAGCAACAATAAAGTTAAAACACTACCGACGAACCCAGAAGCTTACAGAAAACTCACCAAGACACGCAGGACCCTGAACGCCAACTTCCACGCCTACCAACTCAAACAGGAAAGGCCTTTCCGGGTGGTCCTACGAAACATACACCACTCAGCAGACATAGACGAACTGAAATACGAACTCTCAAAACTCGGCCACGAAGTCATCAACGTAAGTAATATAAGGCATAGAGTCTCGAAAGACCCGTTATCCTTATTGTTCCTAGACATGAAACAAAAACCGAACGATAAGGAAATCTACAACATCAGTTGCCTAATGAACGCGATAGTAAAGATCGAACCACCGCTCGTGAAAAAAGAACTAGTGCAGTGCAAAAGGTGCCAAAGGTACGGTCATACGCAGAAATACTGCAACCATACTTTCCGCTGCGTTAAATGCGCAGGCACTCGCTCCACTGACCAGTGCGCCAAATCACCGGAAACCCCAGCGAAATGCATCCACTGCCAAGGAGACCACCCTGCCAACTACGAAGGCTGCCCAGCATATAAAACACTATACACGAACAGGTACCCTAAGCTCAGAGCAAAAGAGGTATCCAACCAAACACCCAGCCCGCCGAAATTCACGACTACCCCAACCCCCTCAACCAACCAAACACCCAGTCCTACCAAATTCATCTCCACCTCAACCTCCTATGCCCAAGCAGTACAAGGCATCCAAAATAACCCGAATAGCCAAAGGGATCTTTCCTAAAATAGTGTCCCCAACCCACCTAACACAGACAACTTCTCTAGGCTTGAAAAGCTAATAGAGAAACAATCAGAGCAAATAAATAATTTGCTATCGCTACTAACACTCATCATGGATAAATTAATACGCCCCGACGCAAAATAAAACCAAGGCGCATAGTTCTTTGGAACGCCAACGGTCTAGCGCAACACAAACTTGAACTAGAACTCTTCCTAAAACACTAGCAAATCGACGTAATGCTCGTATCGGAAACCCACTTCACCGACAAAAACTACCTGAAAATAAATGGTTACAAATTCTACCATACCCAACACCCCAGCGGAAAGGCCCACGGTGGCACCGGAATAATAATCAAAGCAAGTATTAAGCACTACGAACTTCCATCATTCCAGAAAGACTACCTCCAAGCAACAAAAGTAGCAATAGAAGACTGTCATGGCACAATCACCACTTCAGCAGTATACTGCCCTCCCAGACACTCCATCGCCAAAGAAGACTTTGATAACTTCCTGGACACCCTGGGCAATAGATTCATAACTGGAGGAGACTAACGCCAAGCACATCCAATGGGGCAGCAGACTGGTTACAGCAAGAGGCAAAATCCTCTTAAACAGCATAATAAACAACAACCTCAACTACCTCACCACATACGAACCCACATACTGGCCCACTGACACCAACAAAATACCCGACCTTCTCGACTTCTTCGTAACTAAAAATATCTCATCAAGACACGTCCAAATCAACCGAGCTGATCTCTCCTCTGATCATTCCCCCGTGATAGCAACAGTCAGTTCAACAATCATCGAGAATACACCTAATGGCTCCATTCACAACCAACACACCAACTGGCAGCTCTTTAGAGAAGTCTTTACACACTCAACTTCAGCCTTAACTCCACTAAAAACTAAGGAAGAAATCGAAGCAGCCACGGAATACTTAAACACGAGCATAATAAACGCCATCCGCCTCTCCACACCGACAAAGACGTCTATCAGCAAACAAGAATATCCCCAATACATACTAAAAAAAATAGCAGAAAAACGTAGACTAAGAAGAGTATGGCAGACTCATAGATCACCGGAGGACAAACGCAAACTTAACAGCGCAACTAGAAAGCTATCCAGAACCTTAAGAAACTATAAAAGCGACTGTTTCCATAAATACCTCGCCAGCTTATCCCCCACAGCCGACGCCAACTACTCACTATGGAAGGCCTCCAGGTAACTCACACGCCCCCCACAAATAATCCCACCTATCCGCCGTCCGCAAGGTGGATGGGGGTGAAGCCCTATAGAAAAAACCGACCTGTTTGCTAAGCACTTGTCAAAAGTATTCAATCCCCATTCCCCCCAAGCCGCCGCGGACGTTACTGAATACCTGCACACCCCCTTCCAAATGTCCCCTCCTATCGAACCCTTCTCCTCTGCAGAGACTATAGAAACAATCAGTCGCCTAAACCCCAAGAAAGCAGCAGGACACGACCTAATAGGCAATAAAGCAATCAAGGAACTTCCCACAAAAGGGATAGCACTCATCACATCGATTTTTAATGCTATCCTTCGCCTGGAACACTATCCTAAGGCCTGGAAAATCTCATTGATAACCCTCATTCCTAAACCCGGTAAACCGATATACGAAACCTGCTCCTATCGCCCAATCACTCGGTGACCTACCCTGTCCAAACTATTCGAGAAGATGCTCACGAACCGACTCCTTCCAATCCTAGAGAACTTGAAAACACTCCCAGATCACCAATTCGGCTTCCGAAAACATCATTCTACAGTAGAGCAAATCCACCGCTTAACTCATACGATCAGCCAAACACTCGAAAAGAAAAAATATTGCTCAGCGGTTTTCCTAGACATCCAACAGGCATTCGATAAAGTATGGCATGAAGGGCTACTATACAAACTTAAAAAGATCCTATCCCACCCCTACTACTCCATCCTAAAATCTTACCTAACCAATAGACAATTCATGGTTAAATGCCTAGACGCCACTTCCGCAACATTCCCAATAGAAGCCGGCATACCCCAAGGTAGTGTCCTCGGACCCCTACTGTACTCCATCTACACTGCCGACCTACCTATATCAAACGAGATAACAATAGCGACATTTGCAGACGACACAGCGCTATTAGCTACCCACGCAGACCCGGTAATAGCCTCATCCACTCTCCAGCGAAGTCTCGACTCCATGGAAAAGTGGTTTCATAAATGGGGATCCAAAATTAACGAAAAGAAATCCTCACATGTAACCTTCATGCTCCGAAAACAAACCTGCCCCCAGGTCACCATCAACAATGCAACAGTTCCTAGCAGGGACTCAGGCAGATACCTGGGCATGACCCTGGACAGGAGACTAACGTGGAAGAAACACATCTCAGATAAAACGAAGCAATTAAAGGACAAACTAAAAAAACTCTATTGGCTCACGGGTCGACGCTCCAAACTAAACATACAGAATAAAATTACCCTCTACAAGACCGTAATAAAACCTGTCTGGACCTACGGAATCCAACTATGGGGAACAGCAAGTAACTGCAACATCGAAATACTACAACGCTTCCAATCGAAAACGCTAAGATCCTTAATAGACGCACCTTGATATGTTACCAACGAAACCATCCATCGCAACCTCAAGATACCCACAGTCAAAGAGGAAATAGCAAAATATAGCGACAGATATAGCAAAAGAGTCAACAAACACCGAAAGCCCCTAATGACTGGACTACCTGTTACGACGGACCAGATTCGCAGGCTGAAGCTAGACCTAAACGCTAGATTCAATTAGTTATCTAAATTAAGTAATATCCACTTATTTATGATACTTACTTATAAGTTATACTTACCTATAATAAGTATTAACTTATTATAAGTAATCAGCCATGTCACTGCGCCACGCCAGAAAAATTACTGAAAATTCTCAACGCGAGAATTGATTGTAATTTTACAAATAAATAAAAAAAAAAAAAACTTAGGTGCCAATCCAATATTATCGTCTACATATAGACGGTTCAACAAGATGAGACAGTAAACGGAAACACAGTTCGATTGTTATGGCTGCAATGGTTGGACCGACATATACATATTTTACAAATTTTATTATCTTATTATCCATATAAAAATTCGTAGTATAATAATCATTATTTTCAAGTATTAACACGTTGACTGCCACGACACCCGTATTCGGGTGTCTGCAAAGTTTCTGACCAGGTCGCGTAACCCATATTCGGGTGTCGCTTATTTGACTACTTGCGAAGGAAATACGAAAATGGTTTATTAAAGATACAAAAAAAATTATTTAGAATGTAAAACCTTAAAGCATTCTATACGTAGCTGAGGTTGGTCGGGACAATTTGGCCAATAAGTTGTTGTTTTTTTCAAATTCTTTTGTGCCTTTTTCGGTCCGTTCGCGTCTTTTATTTGCATAACATAGTTTGCATGCGCGTTTAATGCTTCTTCCGAAATCATTTTTCCGAACGGCGATATTATGCTGACTCCGTCGAAGACAAGGATTTTTTGTATTTTCAGACAACCTTAATAATTTTGCAACTAATAATTGTCTAAATATTCTAATATTTATATTTTTCCTTGTTGCAATTTTGTAAACCGTCAAAGCGTTTACAACAGAAATTCCCAGAAGGAATTGAATGCCAAGTTTTCTGTATTTGATTCCTTTTCTAATTGTAGTGGCATAAGAAACCATTTGGTCGGAATAATCTATACCATACTTTCCTTCATTATATTCAACGACAGATAGTGGTTTTAATGTTGCCAAAAAATGAAACAAAAGATCATTCTTGAGACCACCACTTGAGCGACTCGTATTACTAAAATATCGATGGGAGTGTCACGTAAAATAACACAAGAGAACAACAACAACAAAAAAAAAAAAAAATAGAAAAGAAACTTTATTTTTCTTCTAATACAATTCACAATTTTTCTTCCGAGCTCTAAGCGTAACTTTTTAAGACTGATTCTTACAACTCGACTTCCGATCGGATTCGGTTATTTGTCTTTTGTCACCCTTGAATATCCCCACTATCCTTGAGTTTGTTAGGCATCCGCGATCGCCGCCACGCACGCCTTCTCCTCGAATATTCGGCGGAAGGATCGTTGGGATATTGATGGCTCATTAGGCACTTCGGCGATATACATTGTCGCCGAGTGCCGCCACATCTTTATCTCCGATTTTAAAGTGAGCCGGTCGTGACAGCGGCCTGGTCTCTGATGTGGATTGACGTTACATATCCCCCTTCTTAGATTGATTTTGGTCTTCCAAAATCTTAGTGTTTCTGCAGATTATGTCTAGGTCAATTGGCTTTTCTGGTAAAATTACTGTTTGCGTGTTGGCTAAATATATTATAGTTATGAAGATTATCCTGAAAAATAAGGTTTTAAGCGTTTTCCATTAATTTTCTTGATATTACCTTCTATTAAAACCTCATAATACGGTGTTTTAACTTTTTCAATGGTGTAGGGTTCTAACCATTCTATGTCTGATTTATACTCTTTATAGTCATTATGTATTAAAATTCTGTCCCCTTCTTTAAATATTGACTGTGGTTTTATTATTTGTCTTCTCTGATCTCTTTGATATCTTTGTTTACTTTTAATCAATTGGTCGCGAGCTTTCGAAAGTCTGGAATCCCATTCTCATTTTCTGAATGCTACTTCGTCTGCGTAAGTGCGTTGTGGATTTTGTGAAATGATCGAGGGTAAATTTGCTTTATATCCGAATGTTAATTCAAAAGGTGTATAACCGGTCGAATCGTGTATCATCGTATTGTAGGCTAGGCATATGAAGTTTAAATGTTCGTCCCATTCTTTCCCTGAGTCCTTTTAAACACATTTTAACATATCTGCTATTACAGCGTGAGTTCGCTCTAATGATCCATTACTTTGGGGGTGGAAGCTAGTAGCTTTAATGTGTTTTATTTTGAAAGCTTCTTCGTATTTTTGCATTAAACTACTAATAAAATTTTGTCCTGTCTGTCAGTATTTTCTTAGGCGCTGAGAATATGTATATGTAATGGTCTAACAGGGAATTCCAAATAGTTTCTGTTTGTTGGTTTTTTATAGGAACAAGGACAAGGTATTTTATGAGTTCATCGTGAATGGAGAGTACAAAGGAATTGCCTCGTTTCGTTTTCTTCAATGGTCCTAATATATCCATTGCTATCTTGTCATTTGGTTCCAATGATGTGTCGGTTACACATGGTTCTTCTTTAGGTCGAATCCTAGTCATTTTTGCGGTTTGACAGGTCTCACAAGTTTCTATTCTGGTTTTTATTCTGTCCATTAGATGTGGGATATTATATTTGTCTCTGATTCTGTCGTACGTCTTTTGTATTCCGGGATATCCTATCAAGTCATGATTTTCTTTTAGTATTTGTTCTATCTCTTCTTCACTTAAGCTCTGTATTGGTTCGTAAGCAAACTCTATGTCGTCGCGTTGGTCATTGAAAAATAAAAGAAGTCTTTTTATGCGTGCTTTGTCTTGTGCGTTTAAGTTGTTGTCTCCTATTCCTGTCTTTCTATTTGTTTTGAGTACGTTTGATATTTTCTGTAACCATGCGGTTTCGTCATATGGGCCTAGATATGTTTTTGTTAATTGGAAAAAGTAGTCCTTGTTGGATGTTAGTTTTAATAATTTTGGTATTTCTTCTGATTTTTCCCAGTCTTTGAATTGTTTTAATAAAACGTCAATTTGTGTTATCGCGTGTATTCTGGATAGGGCGTCAGCGGCCGTGTTTTCCTTTCCTTTTACGTAATCTATGTCATATTCGTATTCCTCTAATCTTAATCTCCATCGAATCAATCGGCTGGAGGGGTCCTTGCAGTTGTGTAGCCATTTAAGAGCTTGATGGTCTGTTTGAATTTGGAATTTGCGGCCTAATATATATTGTCTAAGTCTTTTAACTGCCCAAACGATAGCTAATAATTCTTTTTCAGTCGTTGTATAATTTCGTTCAGGAGGGTTTAATGTTCTTGAAATGAAACAACAAGGGTGTCCGTCTTGAGAAAGGATGGCTCTTAAACCTTCGTTACTGGCGTCCGTTGTCAACGTAAATGCTTTCGTATAGTCGGGATATTTTAATACTGGCGTTTGGCATAGTTTTTCTTTTAATGTATCGAAGCTAAGTTGTGTTTTGTCAGTCCAGTGGAATGGCGTGTCTTTCTTAGTGAGTTCAGTAAGTGGTTTTGCTAGTTTTGAAAAGTTACGAATGAATTTTCTGTAATAACCTGCTAGCCCAAGGAAAGATTTTACTTTTGTTGGGTTCTTAGGTTGTCTAAAGTTTTTTACTGCTTCTATATTCTTCGGATTCGGTTTGACTCCTTCACTTGTTACGGTATGTCCAAGGTATTCTAATTCCGGCTTTAAAAATTCGCACTTATCTGGTTGTATTTTCAGCTCTAATTCCCTAAGTCTTTGTAGCACGATAGCTAAGTTTTGGTTGTGTTCTTCTACCGATTAACCAAAAATAATAATATCGTCCAAATATACAAAGCAATGATTGTTAATAAGTCCACGAAGTGCAGTGTCCATCATTCTTTGAAATGTCGCTGGCGCGTTTTTGAGTCCAAATGGCATTCGATTACAATGGTAATGTCCTTCCACAAGGAGATTGCACGTGCTAAATGCAGTGTACTTCTTTGATTTGGGATCCATAGGAATTTGGTGGAATCTCGGGATAAGTCTAGGGCGGAAAAGAATTTTGCGTTTCCTAACTGTGATATTATGTCACCTATGTCGGGTAGTGGATATGCGTCTTGGTCCGTAAGTTCGTTAATTTTTCTGAAGTCAGTTACAATTCTCCATTTCTGTTTTCCGGAGGCGTCCTGTTTCTTTGGTACAACCCATACTGGGGAATTATATGGAGAGTCGGAAGGTTCTATAATGTTTTTCCTAAGCATTTCGTCCATCTGTCGCCTAATTTCTGTTTTGTGGCATTCAGGGGGTCGGTAGGATTTAGTGTTTATGATTTTGCTTTCTTTTAGCGTAATTGTATGTTTAACAAGTGAAGTGCATAGTAAGAGTTCTGTTTCGAGGTTGAAAGCGTCCAAATAATAAAGTAATATCTTTTCAATTGGTTCTCTGGGAGCTTTTTCTATATGTGAAAGTCTAACTAGATCTCTGAATGTAGAAATTTGATCGTAGGTGTTAGAATGTTCGATAGAATTAGTGATTTTTAAGTTGGACTCACCACTATTGATAAAGCATACTGGAGTCGGTCTTCCTTCTAGGTACACTGTCTTTGATATGGTTTGCCCAGGTAATATGGTCGTATCCGGTTGTAGCAAAATAATATTATTGTTTAGTTTTAATTCGTCGTTGGAAAGCTCGAATTTAAACTGTCGTAATGCGGGGAAACCTAATATTCCATCTTCTATTAGCGGAAAATCATTATCTATTACATAGAAGTCTATCTTTTTGTTAAACAGATTTATAACGACGCGTTCTGAAGTTTCGAATTCAGAGTGCCCCATTGTGAATTTCTTCATAGGTACCGGTTCTGTTCTTGATATCCATTCTCGCTTAAGCAGGTTGATTCCTGCCCCTGAGCCGACAAGAAATCTTCGTTTCGGTTGTCAGACTGGTCCAAGGAGCACTGTCGGGAGTTCTCCTGTAGTTGCATTGATCCTGATTCTTCTGTTTCCATCTTGATGAAGTTGATTGGGGGTGCTCGTTGTTGTAGGCCTGGTGTTCGAAAATTTGGACATTGGTTTGACCTGTGTTCAAGGCGTTTGCACTTGAAACATTGTAGTTGGGCTCGTTCTGCTAATGGTGCATGTCCGGATTGTTGAAGCGTAATTTTTGGTTGCTGAGCTAAAGTATGTTGAATCGGCTTGGGTGGTGTGGACGTGGAGTTTGTTACTGGCCGTGGTTTGTACTGTAGTCGATCATTGAGGCGAACGGTCTGTTGCTTGCTCTCTTCTGTCTTCACGAAAATATCTTTCGATTTCGGCGGCGCGTTTCTCGGCTTCGATAACATTGTTACGCCACGAGGCTTGCCACAGGCTGTGTTTTCTAACCGTCGCTCGCGGTCCTACAACGTCGCAAACGGATCGTCGCGGCTGCCCGGCAAACAAACATTGTAGTGGCAAGCGCATGGTTCATTAAGCAGGGCGACCTCCAGAAACGTCGACTCGTGGCCGTTATTTTACCTCGCGTAAAAGAATGTGGCGTGATCCGAACGTAGTGGGGGTCGCCTTCCAGAAAAGACGAAAATAATCGAAGGACGTGTAGTTCCTTCTGACGAGTCGAACATGACACTTCGACAAATCTGACGAGCAAACGAATTTATCTAGAGATCAAAGTCGAGTCAAATTTCTGTAACATCTTCATCATATTATTGTAAAATATATTGTTCTATGTTAACCTGTTAATACAGTGTTACATTCATTAAACCACCTCTGTTATCCTATCCGAAACAGGGGAACGACTATTTCGCGGCGTCGATTAACATAATCGTAGCGAGAATTTACGCCTCTCGCTGACGCGTTCTCCTAGCGGCCGCGTCTCTCCGCGAACGGTCGTAACAAACATTGTGCGGCGGATTGGCAAGTAGAACTTGTCCTATCTCTGTTTTTAATCCTCGAATGAAATCTGTTACTGAATCTTTCAGAATTCTGTCGCTCATGGCACGTCTGGTTATTTCGTCTGGGTATTCGTTAGTAATACTGTGTTGTAATTGTATAATTTTCTAAAGCGAATAATGTAGCTTTGTACGTTTTCGTTAAATCCTTGTCTTATATCTCATAATTGGTCTTGGTTTTCACGAACCGAAGCTTGAGAAGCTACGTTCTGTCGTAATGCTTGATATAAATGTGCGTATTCTGAGATATGTATGTATTGCCATAGCTGCTTTTCCCGAAATTTTCTCAATCTTAATCATTTTTAATAGTAAATGCTGTTCACTACACATTACCCTCATCTCTTTGACTTCTTTAATAAATTCTTCTACTCCTATATCGTTTTCACCGTTAAGTTGTGGAATACATTTTAATGCGTCTTTAGCTTTAAGCTCTGGTCGTGTAAAACATTCAGGGACAGTTCTGTTCTCGGAAGGTTGAGATGGTGTCTGAGGTATTTCATCTATAGTTGTTAAAAACCTGGCTTCTGATATATTTCCCGTAGTTATTCTTGCCAAATTATCCCCCATTAGTGCGATCTCTGCTGCGAGTTTTTTTTCTCTTTCGATTGCTGCGTGTTCAGTTTCGTCAATACGTCGTGTGGGTATGCCAATTTGTTGTGTGAAAGTCTCTAATATAGCCTTAACTGTTGGGTCTATCCCACTACTAGTTGAAACAGTGTTAACAGTCTCGATTTTATCCTTTTGTCGCGTTGCCATTATTATTATACTGTCTCTTCTCGTTCTGTATTTGGCGAAAGAATCCAGAGTTTGCTCACCTTGATCGTTTAGCCCGTAGGAAAGGTTCCGTTGCGGCGTTCTCTTGTCGAAACGTCAAAAGTGTCTGCTCTGTTGCAATGGTCCGTTGATCCTCAATCTTCAAAGTTGACCGTAGCCCGAAATGCGTAATTTCGTTTTTTTTAAGTTGATGGATCCTGGCAAGATCACCAAAATGTCACGTAAAATAACACAAGAGAACAACAACAAGAAAACATAGAAAAAGACTTTATTTTTCTTCTAATACAATTCACAATTTTTCTTCCGAGCTCTAGGCGTGACTTTCCAAGACTGAGACTTACAACTCGACTTTCGATCGGATTCGGTTATTTGTCTTTTGTCACCCTTGAATATCCCCACTATCCTTGAGTTTGTTAGGCATCCGCGATCGCCGCCACGCACGCCTTCTCCTCGAATATTCGGCGGAAGGATCGTTGGGATATCGATAGCTCATTAGGCACTTCGGCAATATACATTGTCGCCGAGTGCCGCCACATCTTTATCTCCGATTTTAAAGTGAACCGGTCGTGACAGCGGCCTGGACTCTGATGTGGATTGACGTTACAGGAGAACCTAGCAGAGAACGCTTGGTACTGCTGTACGCGTGGCCTGAGGGAGATTTCTTTGAAAACACGCGTGGCAGTCAACGCGTTAAAACCGTTATTAAATATTTATTTAATTAGTCTAAAATTTGTAGTGCAATCATCAAAAGCTAACGAAAGAATCACGTCTAGACTTTACAAGCATGCCGCAAAGTAACAGTGTCATTTGTATTTATACAGCATTAGTCTGTTGTTGTCAGATTATTCACAGTGTCGCGGAATCGGTTATCGTTGAGTCGTCTTTCGGATACGTGATACACATTGTATAGACATTTACTGAAACAATGCTTTTGTCTACTGTTGAAGTGGTCACCACTTCTAAGAAAACTCTACATCTGGTCTTTTTAGTTTTCTCAAGCAGTGAAGCCATCGACAGCGCGTAGACAAAAGACTGCGACGAAGTCAAGCCATAAACGGTAGACAGGTGACGTTGGCTTCGGGGTTTTCAGTTATTGGGTAACACAGCTAGCGTGCGGATCTGGACCAGCTCAAATTATATTCTTACTTATTACACTTCTATTTAAATATATTTTCTGCCTTACAATTTATCCACGTGTTTTCTCTGTTTACACATCGAATAACCTCAACAGGTTATGGGCCCAGGGCTGTAAATTTCAAGGCAGCAACGTGAAGTGAATAAATTGTTAAAGTGTTGTGCTTAATAAAGTAAGGGATAGTGCTAAAATGGAATCAGCATGTGCGAAGATCGAGATGTTACGTGGCGAAGAAAATTGGCTCCAGTGGCGTTTTGTTATGCGTACACTTTTGGAGGAAGATGACGACTTGATCAACGTGTGTGAAGGGAATCTGTGTCATCCAGGTAACAGCGCGGAGAAAGAAATCGCCCGTGAAAGATTTTTGAAAGCAGATCGGTTAGCGAGAAAATTAATCGTGACCTCAGTAGGAAGGAAACCGTTGGATCTTCTTTTATGTTACACAACAGCACGTGAAATGTGGAAAAAGCTGAATACAATATATGACATGAAGTCGGATGAGAATTTAAATATGGTCTAGAGGCAGTTCTTCGATTTTACATGGGAAGAATCTGAAAATGTCTCTTACAACCTATCAAAGTTGGAACTGATAGCGGCAAAGATGAAAGCCCTTGGGAGTGAAATTGGCGAGAAAATGCTGATAACACACATTTTATCGGTGTTACCAAACAAATTTGATCATTTTCACAATGCGTGGGATTCCGTGGAAGAAGGAAAGAAGACCTTAGACAGGCTTAGTACTAGGCTGATGACGGAAGAAATCAGATGGAAGAAAGACGACCAGGAAACATCGGTGGCACTGGTAACAAAAAATAACAATTATAAAAGGGAACAGCAGAAGCAGTCAAGTAAACGTAAATACGAGAAACAAAGACCAAGCTGCTTCAATTGTGGAAAAGTTGGCCATCTAAAGAAGGATTGCTTTAGATGATTTATATGCAAAAGGAAAGGCCACACCAGTAAAAACTGCTTTAAAGATAACAAAAGAAGCAACAGTAGAGACAACCAGGAATCTAGAAATCAAAATCGGGATCACAGCGGAATTGGTCCATTAGGAAGTACCTCAGCGATACAAGCGCCAAACCCTGATGTTTGGATAATCGACTCAGGAGCTACGGATCACATGACAGGACGACAGGAATGGTTCAGCGTCTTCGAAGAATTCGATAACACGGTGAAGATAGAGATAGGCGATGATACGTTCATGGATGCGTGCGGCAAAGGAAAAATCAGAGTAGAGACTTTTGTGGGCGGCAAATAGGTAACATGTACAATGAACGATGTTCTGTACGTATCAGGTATGAAAAGAAATCTGTTTTCGATTAGATCTGTCGCAAGAAGGGGCATAGATTTCTGTGGAAATCAAAGGTCAAAGGAAGGGACCAATTGTATATTTTTACAAAATCAGAAAATAATAGCAAGAGGTTCTGTTATCGGAAATTTGTATAAAGTAGATATGCGAGTTATCATACCGTCAGTTTATAATTTTAGCAATAGAGCAGAGTCAAACGCGGACACATTGCAGTTATGGCACAAACGGCTATGTCATCAAAACATCAGACACGTTAAAGAGTTCTTAAAGAATTTAAATATGAAAGTTGTAGAGGATAACTTCTTCTGTGATGGTTGCGCATACGGGAACAGCATAGATCGAGTTTTCACGAGAAAATCAATTGGGCGACTAAACCTCGCGAAATTATTTATACGGATGTATGTGGACCTATGGAAGTCGAGTCATTAGGCAAAAAACTATATTTTCTTACATTTAAAGATGATTTTTCCAAATTCACAAAGATTTACTTCTTACGACGTAAGTAATTGAAAAATTAAAAACTTTTTGCCTAGAAGTTGAGAATCAATTTAACGATAAGATTAAAGAAATTCATAGTGATGGAGGGAAAGAATTCAAAAATAAAGAGGTCAAAGAATTTTTAAGAAACCAGGGAATTAGGCACACAATTAACGTCGATGCTATATTTGAAACCAAATCTACCGCTGTTTTTATGGGCCGAAGCCATGAACACAGCAGTACATGTCATAAGTAAGACGGGGCCGAGAAGACAAGACAAGAAAACACCATATGAACTGTGGTACGGGAAACCGCCGAATTTAGAAAAGTTTAGGGTTTTCGGTACAGAGTGCTTTGCACACATACCTGCGGAGAAGAGAACAAAACTGGACAAAAAGGCTAACAAAAGATATTTGGTAGGCTATTTAGATGACGGGCGAGGGTATCGAGTGTACGTGCCAACAGTAAGAAATGTAATATTAAGCCGTGACGTAATATTTAAGCCCGAACTAGAAAGTGCGAAATTTATTAATTTAAGTTTACCGAAAATTGTCGAGCGCGAAGATGTGAGTGCGCAGAGCGATAGAGCATGTATGTATGAAAGTGCAGAGAATGAACATGAAAAACAACCTCATGAAACTAGCGACAATGTGAGACAATTGAGAGATAGAGATAAGATCAAACGAACCGATTTTTATGGTAATCCAGTAACGTACGTAGCGGAAAAATTACCGGTGGATTTTAACGAAGCGATGAGTTCCGAAAAGAAGGACTTATGGGTAACGGTTATGAATTATGAAATGAAATCGCACCATGAAAATAAGACATGGTAGAAAAACCATTTCTTGTAGAAAAACCAAAAGATAAGTGGAAATTAGTCAAACGAATTTTGCGCGACATAAAAGGGACCGCAGACATGGGACTCTTATATACAAAAGCAGGCAGTCTCGAAACCTTTAGCGATGCTGACTATGCAGGCGACAGAGAAGCAAGAAAGTCGACATCAGGCGTTGTATATAAGTATGAGAATGCGGCCATCACATGGCAATGTAAGTGTCACGACCGGCATACTTCAAATCCGATAGACTGACGATAGAGATAAAGATGTGGCGGCACTCGGCGACAATGTATATCGCTGAAGTGCCTAATGAACCATCAACATCCCTACGGTCCTTCCACCGAAGGTTCTAGAAGAAAGAGCACGTGGCAACGATCGCGGACGCCTAGCAAATGCATGGACGGTGGGGATGTTGAGGGATGACAAAAGAAAGTAATCGGATCCGATCGAAAGTAAAATCATAAGAGTCAGTCTTAAAAAGTCACGCCTAGAGTTCGGAAGTAGATTGTAAAGTGTATTGATGTTAGAAAAAAAAATAAAGTTTTCTTTTTTATTTTTTACCTCAAATTCCTTTTTTATTTTGTTATTTTACGTGACATTTTGGCGATCCTGCCAGGATAGTGAAAAGTGTTTGTTCGGAAACCAAAAGACATTCATCATCTACGGAAGATCGATTGGGACTACGGTCATCCGCAACAACAAAGTAACTATCACGAACCAAGTGAAGTAACAATAAAAGGTAAACTGAATTCCTTTGTACGTTACCGTGAAAGAAAATTTAGCTTCAGTAGCCAAGACTCGTCTTCGTCTGAAAATTATAAATCAGCGCAATAATGTCTAAGACAAACGAATCTCAAACTTCAACCTCAACTGACCCAATGTTGCGAGCAATATGGGACAGTATTCAAACACAGAACGACAACATTGCCCTTTTACGAGAGGAAATGTTACATTTGTCTATGCAAAATGACGAAGAGAACAGACACAGGGCAGCAGAAATCGAGAATCTCGGGAAAACCGTTGCAGCGCTACGGACTGGGTTCGGATCCCCTGCGACCGATGAATTTGCTTCCATTATCACCGAAGACAATGAAAGTGTGTCGACAGCAATCAATCGCACCGTGAATATGGCAAAAGCACGCAAACTGTCAGGGTTAGCAGCTCCAGACACCCCACCTGTCCACTTCGACATCGAACAACCCGAGGTGGAAGAAAGAGGTTATTTTTCGCCCGCTCCTCCCACTCTACAAGCTAAGGATGCAATACGCTACATCCCAACGCTCAACGGAGATGATGATGTAGGAGTTGAAGACTTCATCAAAGAAGTGAGAAGTATGAAGGATCGCTGTATGGAACAAGATCTATTGCTAAAAGCAATAAAAGTGGAAAAAATCGTGGGGAAAGCAGCCCAAAGTATTTGCAACATTCCTATTGAGAGTTACAGTAATCTGTGCGACGCACTGAGAAATAACTTAGCAGCACAAGTGACTTCGGATGAGTACCAAGAACAATTACGAGAGTTGAGACAGGGACGCGAGGAATCAGTGCAAAGTTTTAATATTCGGTTTAGAAGAATACTCAACCGTTTGCTGTACGCAGTAACCAATGAGTACCCACAACCACTAACACGTAAAATTATGACTGAAGAAATCACGAAGAAGACTGTTCGTGTGTACCTAAAGGGACTCAGACGCGACATAGGGCGAATACTATTAAGCAGTGAACCCTTGAATCTTCCGGAAGCTGAAAAAAAGGCAGCCGATGTAGAACGCTACTTGCGAGAAGAACGACAACCTAATTGGTCATGTAATCGCTTACCTTCGGTTAGTAATCGCCCCGACAACCAGCATATGCAGGTAAGACGATCTAATGTACCATCAAGATCGTCTAACACGCCAGTAGCTCAGAAACCTGCTACATTTAACCAAGTAGAAAATAGATCACCTGCTGAACGCGCGCAGATGAAGTGCTTCAAGTGCGGAAAGCTGGGACACATTGCCAACAAGTGTCAAAATTTTCTACCACCGAGCCAGCGCGATCGACCACCCGCAAGGATTCAGGCAGTCCAGGAATGGGACGAAATACAAGAAACAACATCGAACCAGGAGATGGACGAACCGTACGAGACATACGAGTCAACATCGCCACGGGAAGATTACTCGCAATACCTTTGTCAACCCGAACCGAAGAGCGAGTATTCCTGGTCGACACAGGAACAGGGATAAACCTGGTGAAACGTAACAAAACTGTCAACGCGATACAAATAGGGCCTAAACAAAAATTTTCTATGGGACGAGACAAATACGAAACTAACGAATACGTAACGAAACGAATTTTTGGACAAAATCACATTTTTCACATAGTACCGAACAATTTCCCTATTATCGAAGACGGAATCATTGGGCTACCATGTTTAGAGAAGTATAACTATTCAATATCCAATGACAAAATCCGATTAAACGACAAAACCATTTTATTTCAGAAACCAATACATTTGACTCCTGGAGAAAACAGAGTTCAAACAATCTATTTGGAAGGCAAACCAACTAAAGTATGTTTTATCAACACTGGTGAGCAAAACGTTGAAATTTCTAGCAATATTCAAAATTCTCATGACTTTTCCAACGTATCAAAACTAAAAAGCCTAGTGAGAACAGATCACATTGAAAAACCAATCCGTGAATCCATCGAAAAGATTATCCTCCATTATATTGACATCTTTAATTTAGAAACCGATCTTTTACCCTGTACTAATTTAACTCAGCACACAATTTCGTTAACCAAAGACAAACCAACCAAAGACACACGATCGTATAGACCACCGGAATGTCACCGTGACGAGATTTCGCGACAAATAGGAGACATGTTGAAGAAAAATATTATAGAAGAATCCGAATCCCCTTATAACTCTCCGGTATGGGTAGTTCCGAAAAAATTAGACGATTTCAGGAAACTAAATGAACTCACAGAACAAGACCCTTTACCTGATATAAACGACATTTTAACACAACTAGGAAACGCAAAATTCTTTTCGGCACTTGATTTATCCTCAGGATTCCATCAAATTCCAATGAACGAGAAATCTAAAAAATATACCGCTTTTTCGACACCACAAGGGCATTTTCATTTCAATCGAATGCCATTCGGACTTAAAAACGCACCCGCTGCCTTTCAAAGATTAATGGACAGAGCCTTAGCTGAACTTGTAGGAAAATACTGCTTTGTTTATTTGGATGACATAGTGATATTCGGAAAAACGATTCAAGAACATAACGAAAACCTCACGATAGTATTTCAGAGACTCAGAGAATTAGGACTTAAATTGCAACCGGACAAATGTGAATTCGTAAAACCGGAATTAGAATACTTAGGCCATGTAGTTTCATCCGAAGGAGTCAAACCAAACCCCAAGAAATTAGACGCTGTAAAAAACTTTCGATTACCCCGCAATGCCACGGACGTGAAATCATTCTTAGGTTTAGCAGGTTATTACCGCAAATTTATTCGAAACTTTTCCAAAATCGCGAGAAGCCTTACAGACTTAACAAAAAAGGACACACCATTCCATGGGACTGACAAACACCAGATTAGCTTTGATACTTTAAAAGACAAACTCTGTAATTTCCCAATATTAGCTTATCCAGACTTTAACAAAACCTTTACCTTAACTACCGACGCAAGTAACGAAGGACTAGGAGCAATACTGTCGTAAGACGGTCATCCTTGTTGTTACATTTCAAGAACACTGAATCCACCCGAACGAAACTATACCATGACAGAAAAGAAACTCTTAGCCATCGTATGGGCCGTGAAAAGATTCAGACAATATTTGTTAGGACGACGCTTCATTATTCGAACCGACCATCAAGCTCTTAAGTGGCTACACAATTGTAAAGACCCTTCTAGCAGACTGATTCGTTGGAGACTTACACTCGAAGAATATTTTTTTTTTTTTTTTTATTTATTTGTTGAAATTACAATCAATTCTCGCGTTGAGAATTTTCAGTAATTTTTCTGGCGTGGCGCAGTGACATGGCTATTTATTTACAATAAGTTCATACTATTAAAGCTAGGTATAATTTATAGGTATTATAAGTAAGTGCATATGCTTAATTTGGATAATTAAGTGAATCTGACGTTTAGATCTAGCGGGTAGTGCCTCTTCAGCCTGCGAGTCTGGTCCGTCGTATGGAGTAGTCCAGTGATTAGGGGGTTTTGGTGTTTGTTGATTCTTTTGCTGTATCTGTTGCTATATTTTGCTATTTCCTCTTTGACGGTGGGTATCTTGAGGTCGCGGTGTATTGTTTCATTGGTTACATACCAAGGTGCGTCAATTAGGGATCTTAGCGTTTTCGATTGAAAGCGTTGGAGTATTTCTATGTTGGAGTTGCTTGCTGTTCCCCATAGTTGGATTCCGTAGGTCCAGACAGGTTTTATTACGGTCTTGTAGAGGGTAATTTTATTCTGTATATTTAGTTTGGAGCGTCGGCCCGTGAGCCAATAGAGTTTTTTTAGTTTGTCCTTTAGTTGCTTCCTTTTATCTGAGATGTGTGTCTTCCACGTTAGTCTCCTGTCCAGGGTCATGCCCAGGTATCGGACTGTGTCCCTGCTAGGAACTGTTGCATTGTTGATGGTGACCTGGGGGCAGGTTTGTTTTCGGAGCGTGAAGGTTACATGTGTGGATTTCTTTTCGTTGACTTTGAAGCCCCATTTGTGAAACCACTTTTCCATGGAGTCGAGACTTCGCTGGAGAGTGGATGAGGCTATTACCGGGTCAGCGTGGGAAGCTAATAGCGCTGTGTCGTCTGCAAATGTCGCTATTGTTATATCATTTGATATAGGTAGGTCGGCAGTGTAGATGGAGTACAGTAGGGGTCCGAGGACACTACCTTGGGGTATGCCGGCTTCTATTGGGAATGTTGCGGAAGTGGCGTCTAGGTATTTAACCATGAATTGCCTATTGGTTAGGTAAGATTTTAGGATGGAGTAGTAGGGGTGGGGTAGGATCTTTTTAAGTTTGTATAGTAGCCCTTCATGCCATACTTTATCGAATGCCTGTTGGATGTCTAGGAAGACCGCTGAGCAATATTTTTTCTTTTCGAGTGTTTGGCTGATCGTATGAGTTAGGCGGTGGATTTGCTCTACTGTAGAATGATGTTTTCGGAAGCCGAATTGGTGATCTGGGAGTGTTTTCAAGTTCTCCAGGATTGGAAGGAGTCGGTTCGTGAGCATCTTCTCGAATAGTTTGGACAGGGTAGGTAAAAGACTGATTGGGCGATAGGAGCAGGTTTCGTATATCGGTTTACCGGGTTTGGGGATGAGGGTAATCAATGAGATTTTCCAAGCCTTAGGATAGTGTTCCAGGCGAAGGATAGCATTAAAAATCGATGTGATGAGTGCTATCCCTTTTGTGGGAAGTTCCTTGATTGCTCTATTGCCTATTAGGTCGTGTCCTGCTGCTTTCTTGGGGTTTAGGCGACTGATTGTTTCTATAGTCTCAGCAGAGGAGAAGGGTTCGATAGGAGGGGACATTTGGAAGGGGGTGTGCAGGTATTCAGTAACGTCCGCGGCGGTTTGGGGGGAATGGGGTTTGAATACTTTTGACAAGTGTTTTGCAAACAGGTCGGCTTTTTCTATGGGGCTTCGCGCCCATCCACCTTGCGGACGGCGGATAGGTGGGATTATTTGTGGGGGGCGTGTGAGTTTCCTGGAGGCCTTCCATAGTGAGTAGTTGGCGTCGGCTGTGGGGGACAAGCTGGCGAGGTATTTATGGAAACAGTCGTTTTTATAGTTTCTTAGGGTTCTGGATAGCTTTCTAGTTGCGTTGTTAAGTTTGCGTTTGTCCTCCGGTGTTCTATGGGTCTGCCATACTCTTCTTAGTCTTCGTTTTTCTGCTATTTTTTTTAGTATGTAATGGGGATATTCTTGTTTGCTGTTAGATGGCTTTGTCGGTGTGGAGAGGCGGATTGCGTTTATTATGCTCGTGTTTAAGTATTCCGTGGCTGCTTCGATATCTTCCTTTGTTTTTAGTGGGGTGAAGGCTGAGGTTGAGTGTGTAAAGACTTCTCTGAAAAGCTGCCAGTTGGTGTGTTGGTTGTGAATGGTGCCATTAGGTGTATTCTCGATGATTGTTGAACTGACTGTTGCTATCACGGGAGAATGATCAGAGGAGAGATCAGCCGAGGAGTTGATCTGGACGTGTCTTGATGGGATATTTTTAGTTATGAAGAAGTCGAGAAGGTCGGGTATTTTGTTGGTGTCAGTGGGCCAGTATGTGGGTTCGTATGTGGTGAGGTAGTTGAGGTTGTTGTTTGTTATGCTGTTTAAGAGGTTTTTGCCTCTTGCTGTAACCAGTCTGCTGCCCCATTGGATGTGCTTGGCGTTATAGTCTCCTCCAACTATGAATCTGTTGCCCAGGGTGTCCAGGAAGTTATCAAAGTCTTCTTTGGCGATGGAGTGTCTGGGAGGGCAGTATACTGCTGAGGTGGTGATTGAGCCATGACAGTCTTCTATTGCCACGTTTGTTGCTTGGAGGTAGTCTTTCTGGAATGATGGGAGTTCGTAGTGCTTAATACTTGCTTTGATTATTATTCCGGTGCCACCGTGGGCCTTTCCGCTGGGGTGTTGGGTATGGTAGAATTTGTAACCATTTATTTTCAGGTAGCTCTTGTCGGTGAAGTGGGTTTCCGACACGAGCATTACGTCGATTTGCTGGTGTTTTAAGAAGAGTTCTAGTTCAAGTTTGTGTTGCGCTAGACCGTTGGCGTTCCAGAGTGCTATGCGCCTTGATTTTATTTTGAGTCGGGGCGTGCTAATTTTTCCACGATGAGTGTTAGTAGCGATAGCAAGTGATTTATTTGCTCAGATTGTTTCTCTATTAGCTTTTCAAGCCTTGAGGAGTTGTCTGTGTTTGGTGGGTTGGGGTCACTGTTTTGGGGAAGGTTCCTTTGGCTGTTCGGGTTATTTTGGATGCCTTGTACTGCTTGGGCAAAGGAGGTTGAGGTGGAGATGAATTTGGTAGGACTGTGCGTTTGGTTGCTTGAGGGGGTTGGGGTAGTCGTGAATTTCGGCGGGCTGGGTGTTTGGTTGGATACCTCTTTTGCTCTGGGCTTAGGGTACCTGTTCGTGTATAGTGTTTTATATGCTGGGCAGCCTTCGTAGTTGGCAGGGTGGTCTCCTTGGCAGTGGATGCATTTCGCTGGGGTTTCCGGTGATTTGGCGCACTGGTCAGTGGAGTGAGAGCCTGCGCATTTAACGCAGCGGAAAGTATGGTTGCAGTATTTCTGCGTATGACCGTACCTTTGGCACCTTTTGCACTGCACTATTTCTTTTTTCACGAGCGGTGGTTCGATCTTTACTATCGCGTTCATTAGGCGACTGATGTTATATATTTCCTTATTGTTCGGTTTTTGTTTAATGTCTAGGAAGAATAAGGATAACGGGTCTTTCGAGACTCTATGCCTTATATTACTTACGTTGACGACTTCGTGGCCGAGTTTTGAGAGTTCGTATTTTAGTTCGTCTATATCTGCTGAGTGGTGTATGTTTCGTAGGACCACCCGGAAAGGCCTTTCCTGTTTAAGTTGGTAGGTGTGGAAGTTGGCGTTCAGGGTCCTGAGTGTCTTGGTGAGTTTTCTGTAAGCTTCTGGGTTCGTCGGTAGTATTTTCACCTTGTTGTTGCTTATCTTGAGGTTATATTCCTCCTTGCTGGTATCTCTCTCTAGGGACTTGGTCATTGTCTGTATGTCAATGACGTCGTCCACAAAAATTGGTGGGGGAGGGGGGATTCTCTGTGAGTGTTGGTTTGATGGCGGTTCTACGATTTCCATGGCGTCGTTTGAGGATTCCAATACGGCGAACCTGTTGTGTGTGTTTATTTGCGTTGCTGGTTCTATTTTCCTCTTCTTTGTAGTGTTAGCGTCGTTAGTGCGGAAAGTTCTGCTACACTTCTGCCACGGGGGGGGTAGCTCGGGGTAGCTGCGAGTCTGCTCCGGAGAGCCTGGTCGCGGTTGCTGGGCCATCATCGAGCTAGTTAATTCGGAATGAACAACTAGTCGTGAGGCTGTGAGGCTAGTATTCGTGTTGGGGTTAGGTGCGTGGGATTTTCTTCTCCCTAGGGGGTAAGGGGCACTTAGCTGTGTTCTCTTTCGACGTTTGGGCGACACGTGTTGTTTTCGAACTACGCTGGGCACTAGAGACACGTCTGCACACTTCGGCACTCCACAGCGAACTGACTCGAAGAATATGACTATGAAATCGAATATACAAAGGGTAAAGATAACACAGCTGCAGACGCTTTATCTAGAGTTCACGCAGTAACTCGCGACGAAGTAGTTAACCTCGACCTAGTAATTGATCACACTAATTCATTCAACGCATGGAAAGACAACAACGAGAATCCGAAACTCTTAGAAATTAAACCAAATGACCAAACATTTTACCAATTAACTCGAAACGACTTAGGAGAATACGACGAGACACTTTGGATCAGAAGACTTAACAAAATTCTTAAAGATACAACAAAAATCGGCATAGGAAATAACGATTTCACTGAATTAGAGAAAACACAGATTAAACTCATGCTAATATATTTTAACGACACGTACAAGAAAATTACTTATGCACCTAATCCTATCTTAAAACTAGACGAAAACGAAATAATACAAGCAATAAAGGAAAACCATAACGACACCGTAGGACATTTAGGGATACAGAAAACGTATCAACGGATCAAGGATAAATTCAAAATTTCCGGACTTTTAGAAAGAGTAGAAAACTTTGTGAAAACATGCGACACATGTCAAAAGGAGAAACTAACACGTATCAGACCCAAAGAATCCCCACAAATCTCAGACACGCCACTTAACCCTAACGACAAAATCGCTATGGACATCATAGGACCGATGACGAAAACCAAACGCGGAAACCAATACATACTTTCAATACACGATGAACTTACGAAATATCTGATACTAGTTCCCTTTAAAACGCAACGAACTGAATCCATAATTAACGCGCTCATTGAACACTATATTTAAATATTTTCGGCACCAAAAACGATCCTAATAGATCAGGGACAAAATTTTGTTAGTGATTTAATGACGAAATTTGAAGAAGCTTTTAAAATCAAACACATCAAAACAACTTCATTTCACCCACAAAGTAACGGATCCCTCGAAAGAACGCATGCCTCAGTTAAAGATTTAATTCGTACTGCATTACACGACAATGACAAAGAATGGGATGGAGTACTTAATTTCATTTGTTTAGTGTACAACACCGCGAAACATGAAGGAACAGGATTCTCTCCCTTTGAATTGACCTTTGGGCGAAAAGCTAACTTACCTTCCGCAATATCCAAATTTCCCACACTTACCTATGATGATATGTACTCACTTTGGCAAAAACAGTTGAATAAATATTGGGAAACAGCTCACAAAACACTTATTCAGAATAAGCAACGATACAAGCGAGACCAAGAAAGAAATATTGTTAAAACTCAGACTGTGTTTAGGAAAGGAGACTTTGTTTTAATTCACAACGACCATAAAAGAGATAAGTTGGACATTGAATGGTTAGGACCCTACAGGATTAACGATGTGAAAACTCCTTATTACATTATTTCTATCGACAATGCTAAGAGAAAGATACATGGTAACCGATTGAAAGCGTACTTTTTTCAGGATAATGCTGACCCTAGCACTAGTAACAATACCCTTAATTAGTTGCCTTAAATTCACGGGATAGGAATTACGCTTTGTAAACAAACCCAACCAATTCACGATCGAAAACTACAACATGATTACGCCTCTGAAATTATTAGCTTCTCGAACACTAACAAATATTGTAAAATTGCTATATTTAAGATTAATGAAATAACTTTTGTACCATCACATGCAGAAAATCAATTCATAGCAATCCCTGAAAAAAAAGCGTAAACATATCCTTTGATCTACATTTAAATAATTCCATTCTACTACGATCATAGAGGACCAAGATCAATCTAACCAGGGGGGTATGTCACGACCGGCATACTTCAAATCCGACGGACTGACGATAGAGATAAAGATGTGGCGGCACTCGGCGACAATGTATATCGCTGAAGTGCCTAATGAACCATCAACATCCCTACGGTCCTTCCACCGAAGGTTCTAGAAGAAAGAGCACGTGACAACGATCGCGGACGCCTAGCAAATGCATGGACGGTGGGGATGTTGAGGGATGACAAAAGAAAGTAATCGGATCCGATCGAAAGTAAAATCATAAGAGTCAGTCTTAAAAAGTCACGCCTAGAGTTCGGAAGTAGATTGTAAAGTGTATTGATGTTAGAAAAAAAATAAAGTTTTCTTTTTTTATTTTTTACCTCAAATTCCTTTTTTATTTTGTTATTTTACGTGACATAAGCGACAACAATGTATAGCTCTATCTACGACCGAAGCTGAGTATGTCAGTGCAACCTCAGGAGCGAAAGAAATTATGTGGCTAAAGAAAATATTTCCTGCATGTAAAATAGAGATCCTTAAGTATATGCTATGTGTAGACAATACTAGTGCCGTGAAATTAATTAAGAATCCAGAATTCCATCAAAGAAGTAAGCATATTGACGTAAGATATCATTTCTTGCGAGATTTATACAATAGAGGCGAAAGTGATGTAATGTATGTAACAAGCGAAGAGCAACTGGCAGATATATGTACAAAGGCGTTGCCAAAACCAAGATTTGAGTACTTAAGACAAAAGTTAGGTTTGAAAAATAAAAAAGATATTAAGAGGTAATTGTTTGTAGACATGTAGAGTTTTTAGGAAGGGTGTCGAAGTGATTATTACTTCTCAAAGAAAAAAAAGGGAAAAACTCTACATGATCTGTTTAGTCTTCTAGTTTTTTTCTAATAAATTAATTTGTATGGAAAAGAGAAAGGTGGCTGGCAAATGTACTTGTGAAGGCATTGACAAATTAATTTTCAGATATTTACGACAAGAGTTAGAAAAATATTAAGAGATAATTTGTAAATTTGAGAAATTTGTTGGGATGTAGAGTTTTAGGGAGGGTGTTGAAGTGGTCACCACTTTTAAGAATCAGTTCTGCCCGAGCAGTCGAGCTAGGCGGACGTAAAATATAGTGCTCCTGACATAGTGCAAGTGAACCAACCAAGGATGGAAAAAGTTCCAACGATAAGAATACTAAATAAAGGAGAAACATACACTATAAACAGGGCAGTAGACCAACAGTGCCCAATCAAAACAATAAGTGAAGTACAGGACTGCTCAAATACAAAAGAAATAGAAATGGAAATAATACAAGAAGACGACGTAAAGAGCAATACCAACAAGGATCTACCACAACATAACGAAAGCTGGAAGACTGTAACTCCCAGCAAAAAAAGAAAAATAAACTCAAACATAAACGATAGGAGGACCACAGAAACAGAAAGACAACAATGGCTACAGGAAATTCCCACACAAAACTCCTTCAGCTCACTGACAGAAGAGATGGACACAGACCCTACAGAAAAACCAAGAACACACACGCCTAAGCCACCGCCAATCTACATAGACGCAAAAATAATAGACCCCCTCATCGACCTGCTAAACAGCACGGCAGGAAAAGAAAACTACACTATCAAACAGCTCAAACTGGACCAGGTAAAAGTACAAACCAATACCCCAGAAACCTACAGAAAAGTAACTAAAGCGCTAAAGGAAAAAAACGCTGGGTATCACACTTACCAACCAAATTCGACAAGAGCTACAAAACAGTAATCAGAGGTCTACACCCTAAAACAAACACAAACAAAATATGCGAGGAATTGGCCAAGATCGGACACCAGGTAAGAACGATCAACAACATAACCAGATTTGACACTAAGCAACCACTACCCCTATTCCTAATAGAGCTAGAACCGAAGAGCAACAACAAAGAAATATTTGAAATTAAAAAAATCTCAAACACAATAATCACAGTCGAGCCACCCAGACACAAAAAAGACATACCACAATGTATGGGGTGTCAACAATACGGACACACAAAAAACTACTGCAACAGAAACCCGGCGTGCGTCAAATGCGCAGGGAAGCACCTAACAGTGAACTGCCCACACACGGGAAAAATAAACGACGTAAAGTGTCACAATTGCGGTGGAAATCACCCAGCCAGCTACAAAGACTGCGTAGTCAGAAAACAACTACAAAGCAAACTTTTCCCGCCGATTCGAAACAGGACATACAACAATCGCCACACGCAACAGGACAACACGAAATCTTTGCCAACACCAAGTACACAGTATGTAATGAACAATAACCACACCAACACCAACACCATTAGAAACCGAAGCTACGCGCAAGTAGTCAACCGGTCGTCACCCCCAGATAATCAAGAACAGAACAACCACAGCAACGACGCTACAGAAATCAAAGAGCTAATAAAACATTCCATAAAAAACACCGAAATACTCACAAAAATGATAAGCGACCAAAACGAACTCCTCAGACAGCAAACACAGCAGATAACAGTCATGTTACAATTGCTTACTAACATGATGAGCAAAAAATAAAAATAGACACGCTTAAAATAGCAGCCTGGAACTCTAACGGCCTACAACAAAGGGCCCTAGAAACTAAAACATTCCTGTACAGCAATAACATCGACATACATATCGAGTAGTAACTCGTCTCAGAAACACACCTCACAATAAAAAGCTACATAAAAATACCGCACTACACCATATACGACACCAAGCATCCCTCAGGGAAAGCACACGGAGGAACGGCAGTAGTAATAAAAAAACGACATTAAACATCACCTACACAGCCAGGTCAGTAAGGAACATATACAAGCAACCACCGTTACCGTACAGACTAACAGCAACCAACTGCAGTTGTCAGCAGTATACGTACCGCCGCGACGCAAAATCACAACGCAAATGCGGGAAGACTACTTCCGACACTTAGGTGACAAGTATATTGCAGCGGGAGACTATAACTCAAAGCACACACTATGGGGATCAAGAATCACCACACCTCGAGGCAGAACCTTGGAAAAATACATCAAAAATTATAACCTCAATATATTATCCACAGGAAGACCGACATACTGGCCGACGGACCTGAGCAAAATACCTGACCTGCTAGACTTTGCAGTTACAAAGGGACTAAACGCAAATAAATTAAACATAGCACCAAGCCTCGAGCTTAGCTCCGACCATACGCCCATAATAATTACATACAGAAACAAACCAATACTTTACAGCAGCACAGAGAAGCTATGCAATAAAACCACCAAATGGCAAACATTCAAAGAAATAATAGAGAGCAAAATCAGCTGCAACATCCCACTGAAAACACCTAAACACATCGATCAAGTAGTAACAACACTCACAGAAACTATCCAAGAAGGCAGGAGTTCCGCAAGGAAGCGTCCTAGGACTAATTCTATACACATTATACACGGCCAACATACCAACAACTAACAACAGCAAAATACTGACATTCGCGGATGACACAGCTGTACTAGCCAGGCACACTAACCCTGCAACAGCAGTTACATTACTAGAAGAACATATCACAAAGGTAGAAAAGTGGCTTCAAGCAAAACAAATCAAAGCAAATCCCGAAAAATGCAAACACATTACGTTCACACTGCGAAAACAGAAACCACCAAACATTGTACTAAACGGCACACGCATAATACAAACAAGGCAAGTCAAATACTTAGGACTCCACTTAGATTCACGACTCACATGGAAACAGCATATTAAAGCAACAATACACAAAATACAGATGGCAAGGAGACAAATGTACTGGCTAACAAGTCAAAAATCCAAACTAAGCATAGAGAACAAACTAAAAATATATAAAATGGTCATAAAACCAATCTGGACGTGCGGAATAGCACTATGGGGAACAGCAGCAATGAGCCATATAACCAAAATAGAGACAACGCAATCGAAAATGCTCAGAACAATAGTAAACGCGCCATGGTGCGTTAGGAACGAGGACATTCGGAAAGACTTGGGAATACCAACGGTCAAGGAGGAGATTAACAAAAGTGCAAGAAGGCACGGAGAAAGAATAGCAACGCACTCAAACCGGCTGGCAGCGGAAACGATCGACACATCAAACATAAAAAGAAGATTAAAAAGGAAATACCCAACAGATCTCACAAAGGACATAACCTAACAAACACGATGATGGTACCCCGCCGGGGGTAGCCACCCACATGTTATATTAGCACACCGCTATAATATTTTACCAAATGTCCTACTGGACAATTTGTAAAATTGTAAAATAAATAAATAAGAAACTTCGAAGAAAACTCTACATCCGGTCTTTTTAGTTTTCTCAAGCACTGAAGCCATCGACAGCGCGTAGACAAAAGACTGCAACGAAGTCAAGCCATAAACGGTAGACAGGCGACGTTGGTGTCACGTAAAATAACAAAATAAAAAAAGAAATTTGAGGTGAAAAATAAAAAAAGAAAACTTTATTTTTTTTTCTAACAACAATACACTTTACAATCTACTTCCGAACTCTAGGCGTGACTTTCTAAGACTGACTCTTATGATTTTACTTTCGATCGGATCCGATTTCTTTCTTTTGTCATCCCTCAACATCCCCACCGTCGATGCATTTGCTAGGCGTCCGCGACCGTTGCCACGTGCTCTTTCTTCTAGAACCTTCGGTGGAACGACCGTTGGGATGTTGATGGTTCATTAGGCACTTCAGCGATATACATTGTCGCCGAGTGCCGCCACATCTTTATCTCTATCGTCAGTCTATCGGATTTGAAGTATGCCGGTCGTGACATTGGCTTCGGGGTTTTCAGTTATTGGATTACACAGCTAGTGTGACATCAATCACATCTCAACCTACATCAGTGATAAGACATCATTTTTCCACATCATAACTTACACCTAGCCCCTCAACATCCTAAAACCAAAACGTATATAAACCGAGACTTCACCCAGCTCGGGCAGTTCTTGTTCCTCTTCTAGTTGCTGTACTCATACAACCGCTATTCTCCTGTTCGGTGTTATTTTGTAAGTGTTAACATTTATAATAAAGTTTTATAAAGGAAAATAAGTAGTTGGGTTACGACTCAGCCTTCTTACTACCACCCAAGTACCAACTTTACGTGACACTAGCGTGCGGATCTGGACCAGCTCAAATTGTATTCTTACTTATTACACTTCTATTTAAATATATTTTCTGCCTTACAATTTATGCACGTGTTTTCTCTGTTTACACATCGAATAACCTCAACATCTACCAAGCATTAATTGGTAATGTCTGATGAGTGAAGAACATAATTTGATTATTAGAAGGTTGATTTCTGAAATTTCTATAAAGAACGATTGGTTTAGTGAGGTAAATATTTTACACGAATGTGTATAAAATGAAAAAATGTTCAACTATGTATGAATAATTTTAACTTAAAAATTTGTTCTATGCTAAAATAGCGGTGGGAATTATACTACACGTAAAAGTGAGTCATAAAAACGAATACAGTTTTCTTATTTTCCATCTTTTTTACTTTTATCGCAAGTTTGATTCCTATACATATAACTGTTTTCAATTTAAAGAGGAATTTATTTTCTTAAGGACTTTTCATACAAATTTGAAAAATAACTGTTATTTTTTATCCCTTATCTCTATCTTTATCCTTCTATTTTTGTGAGACTGCATCAGTTATTTATTCTTAATTTTTACATTCCGAAGTGTAATTTATGTACCGTATTCATTTTCTGTGAATAATTTAGAGATATGTGAAATCTTGCTATATATATGTAGTATCGGGGAGAAGGGCCTAAGAAACGTCGAGCCAACTATAGACAATGCCGCGAGAGCCGAGGCGCTGTCGGCTCCATCAATGCGTTATAGGGTCCTTCAAATAAATAGCTTCGCCGAAAAGGCCTACGTGACCCTGACTACGAGCGTCCGCGGAACACGTGTGCGGTGGGCCTAGCAAGAGACAAAAGAATATTACAACGGCCAGAGAGTCAGTCGAGAAGCAGAGTGTGAGTTGAGCGGACACAGAGTGTGAATTGGCGTGCGGCGATATTATAATCGGTCCTTTTGTTCTTAAATATCGCTTATTTAAACTACACTAAACTCTATTTATATTCCTCTTGTTGTTGAATATCACTTCTTAAAATACATTACACTTTAAACCCACCATCATTACTTGTCCTTACTCTAAGAATCCATCAGTTACTACATATATATACTGTTTGGTACCTACTAGAACTGCATTCGATCTAATGTGGAAAATTCTTAATTTTAGTAAAATAGTTTCAAATTGCTAAGGCTGGGGCAAACTAAGACGTTTCTGGAATATACAGTGTAGTAAGTCGCTTCGCAGATATGTGTACATCGGGACATTATCTTCATATGTAATCCCTTGCACAGTTTCATATTATCTTGTAAAATAATCATTCTTCTTTTAATATCAATTGGTTTTTGTATTTTTATTTCATTTATCTCATAGGTTACAATTTCTTTAGGAAATTTTTGCAAAAATTTTCGCTGGAAATTTTCGGAAAACCTTATTTCTGAACAAAATTTGTTTTGTACTACGAACCGTCGCGCATTTAAATAAGAAAAATTCTATTTATTTAATTTTGTTATTAAGCTTATTCATATTTTACTTCAAATTATTTGTAGCTTGTTTATAATTAATTAAGTTAAAAACGTTTGTTTGTTAGTTATTACAAAAGGGTCATAGCTAAGTTTTTGAATTGTGCTCAGGTTATTATAATTTCAGTTATTATGCTCTGAGCGTCATGTTGTTTCTTAATAAAATTCTTTAGTCTCAATAATCAATTTTCTCTGTTCATAAAGATGGTGGTTGTTTATTTTAAGAATTTTGTTCTTAATTCCAAATATTGCGGACATTCTTTTATTATGCATTAGTTGGTATCCAATCTTCTTGGATAGGACGTATTGCATATTCCATTTTTATTTGTTTTATATTTTATCCTGTTTCCTAGACTCACTGCACAATCACGTTTGTCTCTCTGCTAATCTAACTTGTACTATTATTCTTTTAGTTATTAACAATAATTACATATCTAAGCAACTCACTTCAATTATGTTTTCTGAGTCGTTAGTATATTTATATACTTCACCGTTGATAATCCTGTAGATTATTCTATTCTCTCCGTTTATTACGCCCCAAGGCTTACTATAGGCCTAACAGATCGTCTTACATGACCGTCGAGATATACACAAAGTAGCGATAAAACGCATAGTTGTCGTCAAGCAGCGAGTTCTAGAAACATCTATTCGCCTTCGGTGCGTTATTTTATCTGCACAAAGAAGGTGGTATACGTGATCATAGGCGCGAACGGTGGCGTGATCCGAGCGTAGTGGGGGTTGTATCCCAGAGAAGACAAAGGACAAAATGGAAAGGCAGTCAGTGGGCAAATGAGGATTCAAACGAAATGCATCGAGAGGTTCAGACGAATAAAATCAAAGTCGCTTAGTCTAACGAATACATCGAGAAATATCATAAAGTCGGGTCGAATTACTGTAACAAACTAATTGTATCATCGTTAAATCATTTGTGACGTTTTAATTATAATTTTAAATATTGTTAAATATACAAGTTTATATTAACCCTGTTAATTCAGAGTTAAAATCATTTGAACTACCTCTGTTATTCTAATCGAAACAGGGGAACGACTAATTCGCAGCATTGATTATCATAATCGCAGCGAGAATTTACGCCTCTCGCTCACACGTTTCCCTCGCGATCATCGCGTCTCTTCGCGAACGGTCGTAACATTTGGTCCTTCAAGCCGGATCACGCGCATTGGACGATCAAGTAAACAGCGATACAGCAGTAAATCATACAGTGCCACGTGATCACATCATTATCAGCATCGCAACAACCGTTAGCAACGAACCTCGCGCCAATAACTAGAGGGTCAACTTCCGCAAGGAAATGTCTTATACGTCAAATCAGACACACACGGTGAAGAGCAACTTTTCAATTCACGACAACAAGGTAAGCTCGTTCATTGTATTGCTTTTACAATCCGCTATAACATTGAACACTGTTTATTTTTTATCAGCTTCATTCTAGAATATAAGGATATACAGCTATGAGATATGTCAAATCATTGAACAAACCACTAGCTTTAATTTTGGATATTTTATTCTGGTGGAAATTTACAAAATTCCGATGATATTAGATGATATTAGAAATCCATCTTCAGGAATTTATGTCGCAAAAGTATTGATGATAAATTGTGTAGTAGATTTAAGGTCCTGCATGGTTCCAAGCCTATTGCTAAAATCCATGTTGATGTAATCCTAATTTCCCCAAATTTTTATCTTTATTTTTACACTGCGATTTAAGGCAAGAAAAGTGATTGAAAGTTTCGTTTTTTCTTGTTTCAAATCATTTTTCCTTCTTAAAAAGGATTTTAAGAAGGATAAAAAATATATTTTTCTCACAGTATGATAGCGTTTGTGATAGATCATGTATGATCTTGTCCTTTCTTTACAATGCTATATCTAATGTCCTTAAATGTTCCATATCTTTTCATTTACTTATACTCTCATCTTATTCTTCTGGTCTGAAAGTATAACTGTTACAGCTTTTAATGGTGTTTTGTTTTTATCTCTTGAATATATCCTGCTTCATTTATCACTTTTAATTTATCATCATCCCTTTGAATTCATCTATCTTATCTTGTACTTTCAAGTTTTCTTCTTTTTTCTATCCATTTTGTTTCCTTATCTCCTGTTATTTTTCTCTAGCTTAACATCTTGTATTAGGTATAACTAAATATATTATTTGCCTTTCTTATCTTCTTTAATTTGTCTTTCATATTTCTCATTCCCCTAAATATATCTATCTTTTTCAGGATTTCAGATTTCATGCCTTTATTCTCTGTGTTCACAACTATATTTCCTTTGTTTATAGTTGTTGTTATCTATTCTTTGTCTTCTGTTGCCATTTTGTTGTTTATAACGTGTTTTTCTAATTTTCCTCTTGTGTTTCTTTCCTCTGCCGTTTTAGTTATAACTGTCTACTTTCTTGAGCTTTCTTTGTTCCGTTGTAGTTTCCTATTATCTGTTTTATCTTTTTCTGTTTTTTTATTTATTTCACTGTCAGAATTTCTTGTTTCTTACAACATTTTATCGTATTGTCTTGTTTTTCTTTTATTACACTTTATATGTGGGATTCAGCCAACTGTGGATATTGATAACTGTATGTGGAAAGTAATGAAATAATTCTGGAAATCAATGTTTCTGAAATTTTCTTTCAGATATTACTTTTTATGCCACATTTAAGTATAACTGTGAAATAAATGTTTATTTTTTCTTGTAAGTGTACTTTTACGTATCGTTCCTGGTGATAGTAGTATAACAATATTTTATTGCACACACAAAAACTTGACTTATGATGCAATAAAATGAAATTATAACACTAACTTTTGTTACAATGATCATAAAAAATTAAATAAACTGCGGAGGTCTATGCAGTAAATATGCAAAGTATATACGATGTTATACCCGTTGAGACCAACAAGGACTTCGGGATATTTTGGGTCGGAAAGTGTTTAAAGAATTGAAATTGATTGAATATCAAGTGTTTGTTTTTGTAATATAGCACGTGGTCTTTATAATACCTCGTTCGGTACGTACCACTGATTCGGATATTTCTCAACCTTTTTTTCTACCATATGTTTACTTATGCCAATAAAATGTACAATGACAAAGACAAATAAACAATAGAATAAACAAAAAACTGGAAGAAAACACAAGAACACACGAAACTCGACGGCCTGCCGCGATCGAGTAGTGTAATATGATCCAGTGGTAGATAGCACGGAGACAATGTATCTAAGTGCTGAATCAAAAGTAAAACTTTTCCAAAATTAAACTTTTACTTATATATTTGTGATGTTAGATTTACTTATTGATATGTATTTAATTATCATTTACTCAGTAAGCAAATATGCTCTAAATTATATCGTGTTTGGTCTCATCTGAATGAGAAAAGTGTGACAAATATGTTGGTAAATGATTTCATTTAGTACAATGAATAAAAAATAAAAAGAATTTGATTTATGAGTTGAAGGTCTCAGCTTGTGGGGAGTTTTTAATGTTTGCGTAATATACGCGTAGTATAGGTGCTCACATAAACGTTGCACTTCATGCTACCATTTATTGACTTACAATGTAACTATTCCTTAGACTATGAACTTACAAACTAGTATAGGGAGGCCCGATATTGTACTATGGATCGCTGACATTTTAGGAGGGGAAGAAAAAGAATAAACGTATGAGATATATAATTACCTATATATGATTACACAATTGCAGGGAACATTTTCTTAATTTAATTGTATTTGTGTAACGTCAATTCACATCAGAGACCAAGTCACAGGTGTGTGATTTGTTAATAATTGAGGAAGAGTAAGGATAACTATTATTATTATTATTATTATTATTATTATTATTATTATTATTATTATTATTATTATTATTACTTAGTCCGTGTCTTTCGGCTTTGGACGAGCTTTCGGTTTTACATCTCGTTTGCCTATTACGCTTTTTACATTCTATTAGTCTTATGGCGTTATCACCTCCTCTCTTATATCTATCTAAACTCTTTTCCTTGTCTATCTCTTTTATCTTATATATCTACCTCCCCTCTTATCCACTATATTTTATTGCACTCCATTATATGTTCTGTCTCTAAAACTATGGCAACTTTTGGGCTCTTGTCTCCTTGCTGTGCTTCCTTATTGTCGTTCTTTTTTTCATTGTCTCCCCGTCTTGTATTGCCCTTCTCTTCTCCATTATTGTTTTCAATTCTATTAGTCCTTCTCCAGTCTCGTTTAGTAATTTTTCTGTGTCCTTTGGTTTTCCTGTTATTTCGCATTCTTCTATTACGTGTCTCAGGTCCTCTTCTTTCTTTTTACATAGCTTGCATCTTTTTTCTCCCTCTTCTTTCCAGTATTCCCTTGCTTTGGTCTCGTTTCCACATCTGAATCTTGCTAATATTTTTCTGTCCTTCCACTTCAATCCTCCCTTCTAAATATTTTGGTAACTCTTTTTTGACGATTTTTCTATGATGTTTGTTATATTTTGATTCCCTTATCCTTTCCCCCCTCTCTTCTGCTTCTCTCTTTCTCCTTTCTTCTATAATTTGGTCTACTGTCATCTTTTCTTGCTCTTCCCTTGCTTCGATCTGTGTCCCTCCATTTCTCATCTCTTCTAGTCCCTTCCTTCTCTTTCTTGCTCTTTTCCCTTCTTGGTCATTTCCCTAGTTTCTCTCTCTTTCCTTTATGCACTCCTTTACTAGTTCCATTTTTGACTCTATGGCTTTCCCTTCATACGTTGCTGCTCTTCCTAATGCTTTTTCTTTGATTTCTGTTAGCTTACATTCTTCTATCAATATATAAATTCGGTGTTGTCATATCTAAACCTAAGATCCATTTCACATATTTTCTTTGTACTCTATCCAGCCTTTCTTCCATGTTCCAGCCCCATACCTCTGCTCCAAACAGCGCCACGTTCTCTACCAGTGTTCCAAACATCTTCATTCTTCTCTTGTAGTCCTGTTTGGAAATTATTTCTTCCACGCTCCATGTTTTCTTCATTGCTATTGTTGCTCTCTTTTTCCTGTTTTGTATGTGTTTCTCATCACTGCCGTTTTTCAGTAGTATGTATCCTAGGTATCTTATCTCGTCCACTTCTTCTAATTCTCGCTCTCCCCATTTCCATTTTCTTTGTCTCCTCTTGTTCTTTCTTTTTTTCGAAAACTACACTCTTGACCTTTTCCGTGCTCAGTTCCAATTCGGTTTCCTTTAAAAATATTTCGAATCTCTTTAGCATTTCCTTTAGCTTCTCCTCTCTATCAGCCATCAGCACAATATCGTCTGCATATGTCAATGACCATACCTTTCTTTCTCCTACCACTATGCCCCCCCCCGACTTGTCCTTTCCTTAATTCTTCTTCCAGCCCCGCCACGTAGATGTTAAATAACGTAGGGCTCAACGGGCATCCTTGTCTGACTCCCCTCACTGTCCAAAATTCTTTTGTGTTGTTATTCTTGATTCTTACCACATTCTTTGTTTCTGCGTATATCTCTTTAATCCTTCTGGTTAAGTTTTCGTTAATCCCCATTTTTCTCATTTTCTCCTCCAATTTCTTTCTGTTTAGCCTGTCGAACGCCGCTTTTAAGTCCGCAAAGCAGGCATATAGTTTCTCTTTTTCTCTACTCAACTGTTTGTCCATGATATGGTTTATCACAAATACCGCGTCTTCCTTTTCTGAATCCGAATTGGCTCTCTTTCAGTTTGTTTTCAATCTCTACCTTAAGTCGTTCGTGCAGTATCCCTGCACGGATCTTGTATGCTGTATTCATTAATGTTACTCCTCTGTAACTCTTCGCTGCTCTCTTGTCCCCCTTTTTATATATCGGGCATATTACTCCTTTTTTCCAATCTTCTGGTATCCCCACCCCATTCCATATTTTCCTTAACAGAGCCCATAACGCTTTCCCCACTTCTTTCGGTGCATACTTCCATACTTCATTTTCTAACCCGCCTTCCCCCCATTGCTTTCTTCTCCTTGAAGTTTCTTAGTTTGTAGATCACCTCTTCCTTCTCTATATATGATCTTCTCTCTCCTCCATTATTTTCTCTTCTGCTCGATGCTCCTCTTTTTTCCTGCCCTCTTTGTGCTCTGTTCCTTCTAAAATTTCCATAAAATGATTTTTTCTCTCTTATTTCTTCTCTTCCTCGCTTATTTCTTCGTCTATATTCTCTCTTCTTCTTCTGTATTTATTTATGTATTTCCACGCTTCTTGTTCTGTTTTAATCTTCTTGATTTTCACCATTTCTTCTTCTTCGTGTCATTCCTTTCTTTGTTTGCACCTCTGTTTGAATGCCTTTTTTTCCTCCATAAGGGCTTCTCTACTGTATTTTCCTTTCATAAACTTTGTCACCTTCCTTCTCATCTCTCTTTTACTCTCTTTTCCTCTCTTTCTATTCCTTATCTTTACTTTCTTCTTTTGCATTGCTTCGTTTATCTTCTTGTTGATTTCTGTCCACATTTCCGCTACTGTTCTTCCGTTGCAGGTCCAGTCTTTACATTCGTCCAAGTATTTTTCCACACTTTTGTTTGTCCATTCCCTCTTCTCCTTCTCTTCTTCTTCCTTTTCCTCATTTTTTTGTAATTCCGCCCCCCCTCCCTATTTCTATTTCTAACGGCATATGGCCTGACTGTTCTTTTTCCTACTTTCATGTCAATTAATTCTTCTGTCGCCTCCTGATTGCCAATCACATAGTCTATTACTGAGATTCCTCTCTCCCCAATAGGTCCTCTCCTCTCCTTCTTTATCTCTGCCATTGATTATCGTCCAGCCTCTCTCCTCCAGATACTTTAGCAGTGTTCTTCCTTCCATGTTTATTGTCTTGTCTTTTGATCGTCTGTTTTTTTCTTTCCCTAGGTCCTCGTTTGTCGGCCCTGCCTCTTCTCCCGTTCTTGCGTTCCAGTCTCCGCCGATGATCACCACTTCCTCTTCTTTTCCGTTTACCCTTTCCTCTATTTTTTTTCCATATCCCTTATGTATCTTGATTATAAACCATCATTATCCTATACGTCTTGTCATTGTATATTATTTTTCCTCCAACTATATTATCACTAATTTCTTTATATCCTATTTCTCTTAGTTTTTTATTTACACCCGTTGTTATTCTTCCCTTTGCTTTTCCTTTTTTCCTTACTGTCATTGCTGCCCTGCATTTCCAGTCGAATTCTTTGGGTAGTCTATATTTTAACTTTTCTCTTTTGCCTTCCTCTATCCATGTTTCCGTGAGTCCGATCACGTGGAATTTTTTCAGATATTCTCACACCTCCTTGTTCTTACTTATTAGCCCTGCTACATTTCAGAAGCACGTTTTCATCCCCATTGTAGTTCCCCCTCTTTTTCCTCTTTTTTCATTTTCCTTCCCCTCTCTTTCTTTCTTCCTCCAGCCTCTCTTCGTTTTCGTTCCACCTGTACCATTTGTTTTCTATTGTTAGTTTCTTGTATCTTGTCTTTACATATTCGCCCTTTTCCATTCTTTCTCTGGCTACCCTTCCTATGTGTTGCTTCCCCTCCCTTTATTTTTTTGTCAGATGATCGTCCATGTATACACCCTTTTCCCATTTGCCTTCCTCCTTCATTATCCTTATTGTTTCCTCCATCGATTTCATC
>NW_022883211.1:0-12070 GCF_011952255.1 Bombus vosnesenskii
CACTCGCCGCGTATCTCCTCTTCAAGTCCACGGCACACGTATGCTCCAGACTCATGTGCAGCCCTTCGCCGCATGCCGTCTCGTCAAATTTAAAACCATGTTCGTCATAGACTCCGTCATATTTGTTTAAAAAACCCTCTACATCCATCTCTTTTGTCAAATATTTAAAGGCGCCACCCTCCACTCGCTTAATATTATCCCTAAACTTATGCTCAATATAAAAATGGTCAGAGGCTGAGTACCACCCTAGGACCCTACTCCCCCTCCAACTCAGCCTTATTCGTCTATTAACACTAAGTATATCCGGGAAACTAGTCCTTTCATTTCTCAGAAAGGAATAGTTCCCCGTCGTCCTAATAGGTATAAGCTCGTTCCTCGTTGTAACGTCCAGCAGACATGTTCCCCTACGGTCCGTCTTAGGCCCCCCCCCCCCCCACCGAGGATTTCGCATTAAAGTCACCGGCAACCATAATCGCCGGTGCTCTTTTTCTCCCCTCCTTTATGATCCCTTCCAGTTCCTTCAAATAATCGTTGAACTGGCCCTTACTCTTATTAGGGGAACAATACCCACTGACGCAAAATATGTCACAAACCCAGAACCCTACAATCCCTACATTTCTTATCAGGGTCTCGCTTGCCGCATGTTTTCCATTAAACAGGGTGACCCATATCGATGCATCCCCACCCTCGTCATTAAACCAAAATGGCAGCTGCCTATAGGGCTCGGAGATGACCACAATGTCCACCCTGCTTTCGCATACGCACTGCATCATTAGGTCTTGCGCAAGCCTGCATCTATTTAGATTTATTTGTAGAACCCTAACTGGGCCCCCGTTTATTCCTAACACCTAAACGCTCCATAGGGCACGCCAACGAACCCGTTACATGCCTTGCATTTATGCCACCATGTTTCAGACACATTGCGCATCTCGGCTCTTTATCACAATCTCTCATTATATGCTCGGCGCTGCCGCTCCTCCTACACAACTCCCTGCCATGACATGCAACAGTACACCCTGCCGCCACATGCCCCAACATGTGGCACCTATAACAACGCCGAATATTAGCTAACTGCCTTACAGAAGCTATCGTTAACCCCGTTCTCAGCCTCCTCTCTCTCGTCACTAGGCACTCCACTCGCTGGGCGGACCACCACCGCCTCTTGCGTGCCCCATGGTGCCGCTTTTATAGATTTGACTTATATATCCGCATTCTCCTCAATTGCCGACTGCGACCTGATCTCGTCCACCAGCTCTTCTTTGCTGGTGAGGGGATCGATGTTCCTTATTTGTAGGGTCGCCCTGTTCACCAGAGCGGCCACCTTCGTACTATCACTCAAGGCGGCTCTCAATTTGGCCGCCTCCTCGCTAACCACCACCGTCCTATCGAATTCGATTAGGCCCGCTCTCGTCCTACGGACCCCCGTGGCTCCCTCCAATGAACTCCTCACCTCCATTATCCTCTTATAAACATGAAGCCATTCGCAACCTTCCCTTCCTCCACCTTAATTAGAATGGCTTCCTTCCTCCTCCTGTTCCTTGGTACGCTCTCTCTTCGGCACCAACCTGCCGTTTATTTCCCGGACGCACCATCGGGGTAGCTTGCTCTAAGGAAGCTTTCCTCTTCCTCTTCCTTTTTTCTACCCTCATCCACCCTTCGGAGTCCTCGCTGAAGTCATCCCTTATCGCTCTGTTCTCCCTCCCACACGCCTCGGCGTATGTGACCTCTCCTCTTCGGGGCCTCTTATACTCCCCAACTCTCATAATTTCAGCCGGCGATACTATCTTTCTTTTTGGGTATCCGCCCTTAGCTATCGTCACTTCTCTCTTCATCTCTGCCCTGTCTGCCCTTTTTTTAACCTCGACAGGCTCTCTCCTTCTCCTTCTTCCTGTTTCCCTGTGATCCCCACACTGCTCCAAGGAAGACAGGATGCTTTTCATCAGGTTGCCATGTCAGCACATGCCCTGTCACGATCAATCCTTTGAAAACTGCGTTTATGAATTTCTGGAAAACAGCTGGTGAATTGCATAATCCGAACGGCACACTAATAAATTCATACTGTAGGAACTGTAAATGCTGTATATTTCCTGCTACTTTCTCCGACATGAACACGAAAGAATCTATTCTTGGGGTCCAACGTACTGAATACTATCGATCCCTGTGACAAATCTAATTGATCCTCGATCAAGGGTAGCGGGTATCTGTCTTTCACTACCTTTCGATTCAGTCGCCTATAGTCGACGCAAATTCTAGTTGAACCATCTTTTTTTTCAATCAACGCGATCCGGCTTGCATAGTCGGAATGTGACTGGCGTATTATTCCGTCATTCAGCCACATTTTGATCTGACCGTTGACTTCGACCTTATCTTGCGGGGATAACCTTCGCGGTCTTTCATAATCGGGAAGATCATTTTGTAATATTAGATTCATTTCAACCCCTACTTCGAGCGTTTTCTGCGGCTTATAATTTCGAATCAGATTCTCTATCGCCTGCTTGTATTGTATATTCGTGATATGGGACAAATCTACCTCATGCCTCCCCCACTCGCAACTTTAGCACTCAAATACCTGAAGGCTCTTTCTGGGATTCTTCCGGGTATCCTTAATTTACCAATTTTTATTGCCGGGTCTTTAATAAACCAGGTGTCTTTTTCGCTATTACCTGGAACATTTGACTTTTCTCTGCTGATATTTTCATGCCCCGACCTCTCCAGGTATTTCTGAAGCTCGTCTATCTGGCTTTGTGCCGCCCTCGTATTTTCACCAAGCAAGACGATATCGTCTGCGAAGGCCAACACAGAGACTTTGTTCCCTTCATTTATATTAATGCCTCCGATATTCTTTTCGATTACTTCAAGCAGCGGTTCGAGACACAAGTAAAATAGCAGCGGTCATAAAGGATCACCCTGCTTGACTCCTCTGAGAACTTCTACCTCGACCTCTATATTATTATTCGTTTTGATCGTAGTTTTACATCCTTTGTACATTTCATTTATAATTTCAATTATGGGGGTCGGAACGCCTTTTCTCGCCAGACATGGTTTTATAGCTGAATGGGGTATAGTATCGAAGGCCTTAGAGATGTCCAATATTGTGAAAATTCCCCTTCGATTTCTTTTACTATAATTTAAGGCTGCGCTCATTAGGTCAATATTGATTTTACATCCACTTTCGGATGTAAATCCTTTGTGCCTTTGTTGAGAATTGTGGATCTTTGAAGCCGAAATAATGTTATAGGAACATTAAATGTATATTGACAGTTATTACTAAAATAATGATATATTTATTACATGAACGATTCTATATATATTTATCGATTCACACTTGCACGCGTCTCAGAACCTTCTACACCCGACTCTTCATCGACGACTCTTAACCGACTGACTGTTTACATTCCTTTGTTTCGAGACGCTGCGCACACACACATACTTCCACACACTGATATATACATATAAGTATTTCTACTACGCACTTAACTCAGTCCAGCACAGAAAATTACACATATCTCAACACACCTCCTTAATTTTTTGTGCTGCATATTTATAGTGGGTCTCGTTGTAACTGTTTTGAAATCGAGTTAAATAATTTACACTATAGCTAACGTCTAATCTTGTTCCAGTACTAATATATAACAAAGCTCCTATGAGATTTCTATATCTTATATCGTCTAAAGCTGATTGTGCGGGTTCTAAACTTAAGTTTTGTTCCATTGGTGTAAAATATAATTTACTGTTTTCTATATTATAATGTTTCGCTAATGACTCTATATAACTACTTTGATCCAGTTTCATCTCACACTTCTTATTATCGTATTCAATGTTTATTCCTAAGTAAGTCTTTACTTCACCCAAGTCCTTCATCAAAAATTTGTTTGACAATTTTTTTTTAATTTCATCGATTTTTCTTATGTTTTTTCCACATATTAATAAGTCGTCTACGAATAGAATTAAATATATAACATCATCGCTCTCATACTTCATATACAGACAATAATCACTCTTACTTCTTTGAAATCCTAATCTTTTTATATACTTGTCGAAACATTCATACCAAGCTCTTGAACTTTCACGCAATCCATATAACGCTTTTGATAATTTACATACTCTCCCGCTTTTATCGTCGTAACCTATAGGTTGTTTTACAGATACTTCTGTTTTTTATAGTTCCGTTTAGGAATGCTGTTTCTACATCCATTTCCATGAAATGCTGTCATCTCCACTTAAAGCTTCTTCATAGGTTTGAGGACTGCCTGCGCTAACTACATTCACATAAATGAAATATGAGCTCGCTTGGCCATATCTTTGAGGTTTCTTTCTTTCCCGTTCTGACCGTCCCAAATTATTTTCTGTGTTCTCAAGTTTACTTTCTGATTCGTTACTTAAATTTCTCTCCTCTTTTATTGTAGCCTGCTCGACCTTTTCGTTTAAATCCTTTTCTGTTTCATTGTTTGGTCCATCTTCTCCTTGAAATCCTACTAAATTATCATCTTCACCTATAAATTCTACGTGTCTTGCAATTATAATTTTATTATTAACTAGGATCCTATATCCATTGTTTTCATAACCTACAAGTATCCCAGTATCTGCTTTTTTGTCCCATTTCGAATTTCTTTTAATTTCAGGCATTCTTACGAAAACTCTACTTCCGTACAATCTTAAATTATTTATATTCGGTTTCCTTTTTAAAAATATTTCAAATGGTGTTTTATTTTCATATGTGTTTGTAACGGTTCTATTTTTTAAGTACGCCGCGGCTCTAACTATTTCCGGCCAATATTTAATATTCAGCTTTGAATCATGTAATAAGCATCTAGCGGAATTCATGATTGTTCTATTGTAGCGCTCAGCTGTTCCATTTAACTCGTGAACATAAGGTGGGCATGGTTCTACGACAATTCCCTTTTCCCTAGTTAGATTGTACATGCTTTTGTTCATATATTCTTTTCCATTATCGTATCTTAATCTCTTTATCTTTTTACCAGTAAGATTTTCGACTTTGTTTATGTAATCAAGGAAGCAATTGTAAACTTCACCTTTTGATTTCAAAGTATAAATCAATGCACACTTACTGTAGTCATCTATAAATGTCAAGAAATATTTGGATCCATCAAACCCGGTATTATTATGAGGTCCATTTAAATCGGTATGTACTAATTCTAAAATCTCGCGTGCTCTTCTACGGTTATTTTGGAAGGGTACATTTCTACATTTTTAGCATGAGATTCTTGCCTTTCAATGTAACTACTTATCTTATATAAACCATGATCTTTGAATGCTATCCCTATCAACTTTCTGTATTTGTTATATATCTTTAAAGTATTTCCTGCTGAGACTATCTTACTTTCATTCGTTACTCTCGCATAGCTAATTAAGTTATTATCCATTTCTTTCACGTAAAATACATTAGACATTGTAATTTTAATCCTCCTTTTGTTTACTTCAAAGTAAGTTAAAATTTTTCCGACTTTTGTTCCTTTTAGACTTCTACCGTCTCCTAACTTCACATTTATCGGGTTTTTTAAATTTTCGTACTCAACAAAATAAGAGTCATTATATATAATGTGATCTGAACATCCACTATCCAATATCCAATCTATTTTTCGCGTATCGCTAGTACATACCGTAATTTCATTTTTATTATTTTCGCGCTCTACTCTCGTTAGGAAAGATCCAATTTCTTGGTCGTCGTAGCCCTCGTTGTGTGAATAATTTGCGTCGTGTTGACTTGCCTCGTAGTAGCGTTGTTGCCGGCCTCTGCTTTGTCCTCGTTGGCCAAATCCTCGTTGGCCGTATCCTCGTCTTCTTTGGCCAAAACTTCGTCCGCCGCGACCCCTATTCTACTGCGTCTGATACGCACCTCCTTGCCGTTGCGTTCTTCCATTGTTTGCGCCATTGTTTCCGCCTCTATACGTGTTTGTGCAATTTTTTGCCATGTGACCGTACTTTCCACAGCCATAGCACTTTATGTCCTTTTTTTCGGCTGTAAATACATTTGACTTTGTTCTATCACTTTCTTTCTTGCTACGCGTTTCTCACATTATAATTTTATTTTTCAAAAATTCACAAGTCCGATCACTTTCTTTCACTGAGTCGATTAAGTCACCAACATAGCTCAATGATTCTGGTAGTGCTTTCAGCATGTAGTCGAGTTTTTCACGTTCGCTTACATTTGCATCGGCACTCTTTAATTCATTGATAGTTTTTTCAAATTCCGTGAAAAATGAATTTGATTCTTCAAAGTCTTTCAACCTCATCATGTCTAGTCTACTTCTTATACAAATTTGCACTGCTGTTGATTCCTTCATATACATCTCATCAAACTTTTGCATTATTTTTAAAGCAGTGTCTTGATCACCAACAAATTCTAATTGCTCATTCGTTATACTACTATAGATGTAGTTCATCGCCCATTGATTCTTTTCATCCCACTTATCTTGCGCATCCGTGTCCATTTTCTCTCGTGTAGCCGGTTCATAACATTTTTTACACTTTAGATACATTAATATTCTTTTCTTCCACATTCTGTAATCGCGTCCATCGAATATTTGAACCTTAATTTCGTCGTCCTTTGGCATCTTGATTCGTTTTCTATATTCACACCTTTTTTTTTTCAAAAAATAATTCTCTTTATTATCCAAAATCTTTTTATTTGTTCTACCAATAGCCTTTTTATCTCTTCAGAACTTATTTCCAATTTTTTATTCCTTTTTATAAATCGACTTTTATACATTCACTCCCGGTTACACGTGGTTCCATAACATTAAATCTCGGCAACCACGATCTTCTACCATGTTGAGAATTGTGGATCTTTGAAGCCGAAATAATGTTATAGGAACATTAAATTTATATTGACAGTTATTACTAAAATAATGATATATTTATTACATGGACGATTCTATATATATTTATCGATACACTTGCACGCGTCTCAGCACCTTCTACACCCGACTCTTCATCGACGACTATTAACCGACTGACTGTTTACGTTCCTTTGTTTCGAGACGCTGCGCACACACACATACTTCCACACACTGATATATACATATAAGTATTTCTACTACTTAACTCAGTCCAGCACAGAAAATTACACATATCTCAACAGCCTTATATTTTGATCTATACCCCGTCTTAGCCGCCCATCGAGGATTGATGAGAAAATGCGGCCTAGAATTGGGCCGATCGTAATTGGTCGCCAGTTCTCGACCATATTTCCATCTTTATTAGCCTTCCATGCGGTCGGAAAATAGGAACTATACCATAATATATTTGTCGGAGATGAAAGAACACCGGAGCCTTTGGAATGTTGGATAATCCCGCAACATTGTAACCTAGAGTCTACTATAGCTGTAAGTGAACAATTGTAGTTATTCAATCCGATTGTAATTGTTCGAGAGTTGTGATAATGAGCTTTGGCTCGAGGCGACAGTCAGTCGCCGAACGTAGCCGCGGTCACAGGATGAACGCTTTGTCTAACAAAGGCATGGAATAATTCTATAGCTCTCCTTAAGAAGGAAATAGTTGTAACACTCGACAGTAAACATTCCAACGGTCCCTGTCCCGTAGCTCGCCACACGCAGACCCTGTTCTTCGAGTAAGATGATCGAGTAAGATCGATCGTATATATATATGTAACTATGCACTAAATTTGAAACGTATGCGATGTATTGAAAGTTTTAAAAGTTGCTTTCAAGTTTCAGATATTTAATCTAAATTAGAGATATATTAGTAAAACATGAAATGAAATATATATATTTACATTATAATTTTTAAACATATTCGTATTTTTAAACATCATTAACTAAATTTCTAAATAATTAAGAATATACTGCTTCTTATTAAATAGGTACGAAATGTTTTTATTAGCGAGAAGCTATTAAAAGTGGTGGTTGACAAATTGTATCTATATACCACAAGTTGACGAAGTATACCAGTAATAATTTAACAAAGCAAATTCTTCACTGCGATCTTCGAGAGAAATTCCTTGGAATTGGAATTGTTGTAACGAACGCAGCTGCATTTATAACATGCGACATAAGTAAACTCTTTTATATACTAAGCTATTTGATTAATGCTAAGTATGTAAGAAATCTAAAAAGCTTTTAAAATCGTATATTTATCATTGTACTATTGATTTTCCTACCATTTCGAAATGTACAACTTTGAGAGTAATTACTATATCTTCGTTCTTAAATAATGGAGCAGCTAGCGAAAAAAATGAAGGAAAGGCGGAGAAACGATGCAGAATATTCATAACGTGCACGTGATTCATCTGCATGTTTCAGTTTTGTTGTATATTTCACAATCGAACATTTTCTTTTCTCTTCTATCGTACTCTTGTATCTTGTGACGTGACTGTTTCTCGTGGGAGATAAGAGCAAGACGAAATGCGGTTTCTAGCATTTCGCAAACAAAAAAGGACGAAACTGTTCGCTTTTCTTCTGTTTTCTTGTTTTTAAATAGAGATGAAAGATAAAAAGACATATCTACAGAATTTATTCTATTTCCATTACACTATTTTCATCTAAATCAATTGGCTTGCTGAATAAATTCTTCTTGTTTACAGGCATAGCTAATAGAGATTTGGATAGTCTAATATGGCTTATTTTCATTCTTTTCTTAGCTCTAATACTTTCTTTAAATCTTTCTCGCCAAACCTTATAAATTTAAAATTATTCGCACACTGTAATTCATTATTCCAATTCAATAACATTTCACACTGAGTTGCATTTAAAATATCAGAAATTTCTGAAAAATAAAGGCGGGTTTGTACATCAGGATATATTGAAAATAAATTTGGCTGTAATTCTTTACCTATTCCACGTGTATGATATTCTCCTAGTTCTTTCTACTCTAATTATATGTTCCCTCCTAGCATGCTGTCTACTCCTGTTGCTACCTATAGACCTTTTAATAGTAATTTCTTCCATTTCTTCATCATTTCTTGCTACATACCTTTGGATCAAATATAGAACTATAACTAATCACATCTTTAATGTACAATCTCTGTATCATCATGTGTATACATTTTTGTTTTACCTCCGTTTCTAACAAACTTGCAGTTATCTCTGGAGTATAGGGTCACACGCCTGGAATCATATTGTTTCTGATCCACGATATTTTCTCTCCTATTGAATTCTGTTTTATCAAGCAGGACATTTCTGCCTTCTGTCTATTTGATATTCTGAAACAAAACACATTGTCCATTTCCTTCTTTATTACACAAAAGTATTATATAATCATATAAAATAAATGAAATGTACATAACAAAATCACATAATTTAATAGTAATTGTATTTACTTTTTGGCTTTTTTCGTAATAGCGATAGACTTTCTGCTATTTGGGTGTATCATTTTCTTTGGCTTCAGGAATTCTTTTCTCATTGCAGTGGCCTATAAAAGACAACAAAATAAATTAGTTAAAATATTACCATGGCTATGAATTATTTCGATTATCCTAATCATCAAAACTCCAACTCAAGCTATCCGTGTACTCAATGTATAATCATGCACAGGCGAATCGTCGACAGTATCACACGCTTAGAAGCACTAATAGAGTAGACAAAACATCCTACATGCCACAGCTATCGAAACAATAACCAGATAGCAACGGATAGGCGCCTCTGATCTACACCCGACGATAACCGCTTCAGAGGGACTAAAACCTCAGTACAAGAAGTCTCCCAAATCAGCGTTCTATACCTCTTTGTTATAACACCCTGAACCGTCACTCTGTTGGATTCATACAATAAATTTTACCACTATATCTAAAGTTTAATTCTTTAACTTATTTGTGAAACGTTCGAACTGCGACTCGAGGAGATCACCGGTGATTTGTCAATTTTGTGATTTGTTGTGTCTCGTATATGATAACAGCAACGACGGCGACGCCTATCGATAGTAAAAGTAATATCGAAGTATACCTTCCTACCATGACATTTCCGGGCTAACAAACTTCAAAATTGGTTTCTTTTGTTTCCAGATATTTTTAGCTATTTTTTTTTAATCTTATAATGATAACCTATTTTAAAATGTGCAATGTTTGATAAATGTACATTAGTAAAATTTCATACGAAGAAAGTTTTTGGGAATCCGTATTATATTCAGCGAGCAGAAAACGAAGACTTGACGGAAGTTGACAACAATGGAGAGAAAAGTCTTTATCGTAATATTGTTTTTATTGATTTTAACGTCAGATGGAACGGGTTTCGACAGAAAACGATCCACCAAATTTCAAAGAGGTAACGAGCAAACTTCAAGTAAAAACGAGCAGAAGTCAACACCCGATTAGTATTATTACTGCGACTCAACAGAGTTTGGAGTAGTATTATACAAAAGATTCCGTATTTGCGTTCTTGTTCGCCGTGCGACATGATAGAAATTGATTTCTCTTCCGCTTGTATCAGATGCGGGATTTTGGTTGATCCTTTTCACCGGTCTCGATTATCCTATTTCTCTTTATTCGCCTATTTTTTAAACACAAATATAGATTTTTTACGATTATTTATATTGTTCATGACATCATTTGACGAATTCTTCGAGAACTTCGCAAGGGCACCAAGACATAAATGATATTTAAAATGTTTATAGCAGTTCTGAAGTAAAGAGAAGCGATATTAGTTTGAAATGATGGATCATTTCAATGACTTTATTATTTATTGCCTTAATAGCTATCTACATATTATTTTAGTTGCGTTTTCTTTTGGATCGGAAATGACTATCCTGTGTTTCGTCAATAATTTGTCTTGCTTCTCTTGGTGCATTTCTAAATGTAGTATTGACATAAATGAATTTTTTACTGCAAGAGTTAACATCACTTTTTTTCGACTTCTCTTTTAGGTTACAAGAGTACAAAGCTATATATAGGCCAAAACATGTATGTCTTTCGATAAAAGATAAATTTTTATTCAAAACCTACGAGACTGCACGCAGATATTTCAAATTGCAGCGAATATTATCACGAATACTTCGCGTTAAACATGTTATATCTTTTAACATTTTCAGAGACGCGTAAATATCTGCAAGCTATTTATCACTTTATTCGATTGCATATTGTAGCGGCATATGAGTCATAGGACGATGCGAATCGAGAGTAACTCATGTTGTTGTTTTGCCTCGGGGCATTGATACCGTCTCGAGGTACGAAACTTGATAATAAACGAACTCCGGACAGAACAATATCGCCGCTACGCGCAACCGTCAACCGAAGTCGAATTTAAATTCGTTAGAGGGGGATCGTTAGAAGAGTACTGCCGATAGTTTTAAATACATTTGACTACACCAAATATCAACTCGTCTCATCACTATATACACCAACGCGTTTAACCAACCTCCACATAATCGAGAACTGATTTCAAATTTGACCCACGTTTCTATCGACTTCGCTTTCTTCTTTATTTTGGAAGAAATGCACATTCACTATTTATCAGCTAAGCGAACTCGAAATGAATGAAAATTCCCAATCACCACGTAGACCAAAGCCTATCAGCCTTTTCCGAACCTGTAGGTTACAACGAGATTCTTAATTAATTAATTCGTTTCTTACAGGCTACAGAGTCGGAGAATAAAGAATTTTTTGACCGTTTTGTTACGACCTATGTTAAAACCACATCATAGGAATAAGATAATAATACAGATCGTAATCATTATATATCGGTACATACTATCCATTTGATTGTGCAATTAAATAACATAATATCAAAAGTAATCAAATGTTGGGATACTTTTGCGCGATAGTGTATATGTGTAAAATAATATGATTCTATAAATTCATTCACAATAAATCAAAAACAATGTTGTGTTGCTTATTCTAGTAAACAATCCAACCATTTAACTGTAAGATATTTGGAAAGTTCATGTAACAAGCATACAATATGCCACCCGGAAGGTACCAACTACGTTCCTCTATGAAATTAGTACAAATGTTCCAAGACTTATATATTATTAACATTTCACGCAACGTTTTTATAAGATACGTTAATCCGTAGAAATGACCCGTCGCAGTAAATTTATACATAGATCAGAGTTAGAAAATACAAAAGAACGATATTTTCTCTGAGTATACGAAGTTAAA
>NW_022883212.1:0-16450 GCF_011952255.1 Bombus vosnesenskii
ATAAATATATATATGTCGGATCACGATTCGAATTTTGGGCGCGCGACGACTCTTCATGTGGACTAGCCATCGTTTCACAAAGCCGAGATTTTATTTACACGTATATACAGGTCTATCACTAAGCTTAACAAATAATAAGTACAACTAATAATAAGTCTAACAAACACTAAGCCTAATGAATAATACGATCTACGAATAATTAAATTAAATAATACTATTAGCAATGTTTGAGTTCAAACGAATCCACGGTCACCGGGATAACTCCCTACTAAGCGAAACTAACTTAGACGCAAATGCGATCGTCGAAAATGCTCGATGTATCACTCTCCAAGGCAATCGCAAGAATGCCAGCCTCGTGGAGATTTTTCTCCCTGTACGATTGCATTTTGTTTTCTATACCCGTTTGGAAGCAGCGAGAAGGTTCCAAACGCCGTTGCTAGGCACACTCGTTGGAAGCATCGAGAAAGTTCCAAACGCCGTTGCTAGGCAGTTTCTGCCTGGAGTTTTGATTACTAATACAATGTATGTCCCATTGCATCGGCACCTCTGAGGCAACATCACACGTGGCTAGGCCCGCTCTCGAGGCCGCATGCCGCCACAACCACATTTCTCGGAAAACACATACAACCACTCCAGACCTCCGTTAGATAAAACATCCATCCCGTGACCGTGGCTACGTTCAGTGACCTATTGTCACCTCGAACCCAATATCGCTTATTACAAATCTTAAGCAATTACAACTATAATAAAATCTAGGCTAAGGTACTAGAGGATGTTCCCAAGATTTCCAAGGAAAGGCTTCGGCTTTCCTTTCATCTCCGACACGGCCATCCTGACTATCACACGTCCTCGGGTGTACCTTCGTCAACAAAACAAAAGGAAACAGGATTAGTATCATTGTGATTGGCATTCAAAGTGCCAGTTGCATTCTGCGTGCTTTCAGTCGGGTCGTAATGACATGACAGACCATTCTCGATTTCACACCCAAATGGGTCTCATCCTTCGAATCGCACATACTCTCAAAGTTCGTTACATAACCAGCCTCGTAACACACTCGCTGTCAACACTAGACCGCCTCCAGCCTCATGACATTGTCACTGTCGGTACTAGACCAGCTCCAGCTTCGTGACATCGTCGCTGTCGGTACTAGACCAGCTCCAAATCCGTGACATTGTCGCTGTCGGTACTAGACCAGCCCCAACCTCGTGACATTGTCGCTGTCGGTACTAAACCGGCTCCCAGCTTCCTGACATCGTCACTTCCAGTGCCTGACCGCACTGAACTCCATCCCATGGCCGCACCTGGGCTCATATAATTCTACGATCCTCTGGGATCGGGGTACTCACATCGCCATGGTCACTGTCCTCGTCATCACAACAGACATCCAACTCCGCAGGAATGCAACTATCCGGCATTTTCCTTAACCTGTCCTGACTGTACTTGTATGACCTTTTCCCATCCAGTGTTTTCAAGGTATATCGGTCTCCTTCCAGGACCTCCGATATTACAAACGGACCCCTGAATTTTGGATCCAATTTTGTCTGGTTCCTTTCTTCATTTTGGCGTAGTACCAAATCACCGGGATTAAACCTAACTACTTTAGCTTTGGTTTTATCGAATCTCTCTTTGTCATACCTAGCACTAGTTACCATCTCTTTTATTGCCTGTTGTCTTACACTGGAGATATCTATTTCTTTTTCCTCGATGTTATCAGGTAGTAATAAGTCATACGGTCTTGCTGCTCTACCAATCAATAACTCTAAAGGACTCGATTTGGTTACGCGGTTGATGGTGCAATTCAAAGCCCATTGCATCTCCCCGATCGCGTCTTGCCATGAACGCCCGGTCGTTTCTACCGTTGTGAACATATTTTTTAACGTGCTCATAACACGTTCTACTTGCCCATTGGCCCTACTTGCACCGGTCGCGACCAAATGAACTTTGATTTGTTTGCTTGCACAGAATTCTTGAAATTCCCGGCCCGTGAAACATCTACCCTGATCTGCTATTACCCGACAGGGACTACCGAACAAAAACACGGCGGACTTAAGTGCCTTGATAACGCTAAGCGAATCCAATTTGCGTGTGTGATGGAAGTGCACGAATTTCGTAAAGGCATCGATCAAGACGACGACATACTCTTTTGAGTCATTCTTGCCACTCAGCTTGCCCGTTATGTCCATGTGCACCGTATGCCACGGTATGCCGGTCTTAGGTATAGGATGCAGTTCAGCCTGTATTTTACCTGAACTAGCCTTCGAAACTCTACAAGCACGGCAGTTCTCGACAAATTTGCGAACGTACTTCGCCATTCCCTCGAACCAATAATACTCATAGAGCTTCTCGAGCGTTTTATCCCATCCTAAGTGCATAATTGACTGATGCACATGGTTGATGACGGACCATCTAAAACCTCTCGGAACAATGGGTAAGCAAAGCGTTCTGCCCTTTCGTTGTATTTTACGGTAAAGTGTACCGGATCGCAGTTCGTAGGTATTCGCGATATCTTCCGCGAGCTCTTCGTTCTGTAATTTATTAACGATTTCGGAGATTTGCGGATCGCGACGTTGTTCCGCTAATAGCCAATCTTCGGAGATCTCGGCCAGATTAATCTCTTTCTCTGCGACCTTGTCTATCGTACGGCGATTCAAGTCTACGGGGTTTCGCGAAAAGAAATCTACGTGGGCCATTCGTTTACCCTCTCGATACATGATGTCAAAATCGAATGTTTGCAAATAAGCCCACCACCTATAAACCCGGTCGTTTAAGTTTACTTTGTTGCTGGAGGCTTTCAAGGAATTACAGTCGGTAACTACTAAGAATTTCCGTCCATGTAAGTAGTGTCGGAAATGCTTGACGGCGCTTACTACTGCTAGTGTCTCCAGTTCGTACGAATGATACCTAGATTCCGCGGGACTGGTTCTTTTACTATAATATTCGATGACTCTGTTTTCCTTTTCGACTTTGTGCATTAAAATAGCTCCATACCCCTCCGAACTAGCGTCGGTATGTAGCTCTATGGGACGATTGGGATCAAATATCATTAACACCGGCGCGTCGGTCAGAACGGAAATTATCTGTTGTCTTATCTTTTCGTGCCTGTCCGTCCAAGTTATGTGCTTGTTACTAGAAGTGAGTGCGTACAAGGGTTTCATCACTTGTGAAAATTTAGGAATAAATTTTCGGAAGTAAGAGGCCAAACCTATGAACTGCCTAAGCTGTGTGACAGTCGACGGTGCAGGTAAAGAATTCAAGGCTTGTATTTTTCCCGGGTTTGGACGAACTTCTCCGTTACGAATTACATATCCCAAATAAAGTACCGACGTTTTCAGAAAAGAACATTTAGCGAAATTGAAAGAAAATCCGGCGTTTACGAGAGTGTTTAGTACAGTGTGCAACCTTTCTAGAGCTTGATCTATTGAGTCGGCGATTATTAGAACGTCGTCCAAATAAACAATGACATACGAATAAGCGAGGTCGCCTAAGGCCTTGAAAATGGCTCTCTGGAAAACGGCTGGTGCATTTTTCAACCCAAACGGCATCGTCACGTATTCGTATTGACCGTCGGGGGTAACGAACGCAGTATATTCCGTCGAGTTAGGATGAATGGGGATCTGGTGAAATCCGCTAGCCATATCCAGGCTAATGAAGTATCTCGCACTCTGCAATCTCGCGATTTGGTCAGCAATAAGGGGTAAGGGATACCGATCCGCGACCGTATTTTTATTCAGCGCTCGAAAGTCTACACACAATCTGTCTGAGCCGTCCTTCTTCTTCACGAGTATCATAGGGCTCGCGAACGGCGAATTACTAGGTTTTACGATTTGTGCTTTCATTAATTCGTCTATTCTCTCGCGTACTATTCTTCGCTCTTCCTCGCTAAGCCTGTAAGGGCTTCTCTGCACAGTGACGTTGGGATCAATTAGCCGTATTTCCAACTGACCCGTATTGACGCGAGTACGCGGGAAACCCGTAATGAATGATTCTTTAAATTTTTCGAGAACAGAGATTAATCGATCTCTGTCGTTACCGATCACATCAGTGTCAACCTCGTTAATGTTGACCGCATCTTCCGCGACTTTACCACAAGCGTTAACGACCTTTGTTTTACAAATAACGAGGCTATTTTGCGTGATATTTACGTCGAATCCCTGGCTCAAAATCTCGCGACCAATCATGATATCGTATTTTAGGTAATCGTCGGCAAGGACATGAAAAACTATCTCCAATGTAAGACCGTTAATACAAACAGTGGACAAAATCTGAAGTGTACTCTTAATACAAGTATTCCCGATCCCTCGCATCACTACCACATCGGTTATTCTTTTACCCGAAAATTTCGAGGCTTAGGGACTCTTTGATTAACGAACACTCGGCCCCAGAATCAAAGTAAAATGGATACGACTCACCCAGATGGCTTAATCTACCAGCCGGAGCTTCCACTACACAGGAGTCGATCCGGCGTTCGTCAATGGAATCGTGGTTTCTTTTCCGCGATGATGGGCAATTAGGCGCGATATGTCCCTCCTCGTGGCATTTGAAGCAGGTCACCTTCGACGATGCGGCTGGTCGTTTTTCCTTCGGGTTTCGTATATCCTGCTCCTTCCCCGTTTGTATTTGCAGGCGACACTCCGTTCTCCTATGTCCGAGAGCACCACAGCGGTAGCACTTAATCCGAGGAACTGATAGCCTGCTTCGTTTAGCTTCAGGTTCCGTTAGTGAATTTCTTGGCGAAAATGTCGGCTGATCGTTGTAAGGGAGAATCCTCATTTCATCATGAAATTGGTCCTCCGTCCTGATATTATTCGCGAGCGTTAGTCGCCGAAAGCGTCGATCTTGTGAACTCAGTATATAAAGGGCGAGGGCATTGATCACTTCGGGCATCGTTAGATCCTGCAACTTCATCTGCAGCATGGAGCGGAGGCGACTACCGTACGCTCCCGGGGATTCAGTCTCCGACGGTCGTTCTCTGGATATCCTTATTAACGCCGAAGCGGCTGTCTCTCTGCCACCAAAACGCGAAAGAAATTGTTCCTTAAACGTTGGCCAGGTAAGCTTTCCACCGCGCACCATTTGTGAAAGCCAATGCGCAGCAGGACCCCTTAGGGCGCGATTTAGAGCGGAAAGTAACGCACTATCTTGCATCGGGTGGTCTTTCAAAATCAAATCAGCATGAGAGCACCACGCGGATGGATCGGCGCCCGCACCTTCGGGGTCAAAACGTGGTAACGTTGCATCCTTAGATTCCGTACTCGGTCTTTGCTCCTCCGGTTTGTGCGCTAGCGTCTGAATTAACTCGCGCATAAGGACCATTTGCTCTTGTAGCACTTTAAACGGTTCTAATCCCACTTCTGATGTCGGATCACGATTCGAATTTTGGGCGCGCGACGACTCTTCATGTGGACTAGCCATCGTTTCACAAAGCCGAGATTTTATTTACACGTGTATACAGGTCTATCACTAAGCTTAACAAATAATAAGTACAACTAATAATAAGTCTAACAAACACTAAGCCTAATGAATAATACGATCTACGAATAATTAAATTAAATAATACTATTAGCAATGTTTGAGTTCAAACGAATCCACGGTCACCGGGATAACTCCTTACTAAGCGAAACTAACTTAGACGCAAATGCGATCGTCGAAAATGCTCGATGTATCACTCTCCAAGGCAATCGCAAGAATGCCAGCCTCGTGGAGATTTTTCTCCCTGTACGATTGCATTTTGTTTTCTATACCCGTTTGGAAGCATCGAGAAGGTTCCAAACGCCGTTGCTAGGCACACTCGTTGGAAGCATCGAGAAAGTTCCAAACGCCGTTGCTAGGCAGTTTCTGCCTGGAGTTTTGATTACTAATACAATGTATGTCCCATTGCATCGGCACCTCCGAGGCAACATCACACGTGGCTAGGCCCGCTCTCGAGGCCGCATGCCGCCACAACCACATTTCTCGGAAAACACATACAACCACTCCAGACCTCCGTTAGATAAAACATCCATCCCGTGACCGTGGCTACGTTCAGTGACCTATTGTCACCTCGAACCCAATCTCGCTTATTACAAATCTTAAGCAATTACAACTATAATAAAATCTAGGCTAAGGTACTAGAGGATGTTCCCAAGATTTCCAAGGAAAGGCTTCGGCTTTCCTTTCATCTCCGACATATATATATATATATATATATGTATGTATGTGTGAGTGCATATGTTTTATATTATCGAATACTCTATAAACTACTCGAAACAATAAATAATGCAATCAAAGAATTACAAAACATTAGCTATACTGAAGTGACACACAACATAAACATATATATATATATACGTATATTCACACGAGTTATACTATTGTCACTTTAAAATAATATTAACAAATAAATGTTCTAATTGCGGTAGAATAAGGAAAAAAACGAGCGACAGACGAAAATTACTTCGATATCAAACAAAACTAAAGACCCGTCACTAAAAACTTTACTGATGACATTTATGAGCGGCCATGTTGGATTTACACGCGTCATGGCGACAGGAATGTTAGGGATTAATGGAAGTCAGGCGCGAGAAACAAATCATGAAAACACATTGTTAACACTTTTCCTTAATAAATTTTATGGGAAACTACAAATGTAAAAATATATATATATATATATATTTAAATAAAAGGAGGAGGTCTTTGTTATGGGAGAGCAGCGGAGTTGCGCGTGTTGCCCGAGCAAACTTTAAAATAATAATGATGCTGCAGCCACCAGCCCTTCCACGCGCCGAAGAAACACCGGTAATTCCCACGGTACAGCACGTGGAAGTTTCTCGCGAAACGGACTAGATCAGCGTGGAATGCCTCAAATCTCCTAGACGCTAGCTCAGCGGAAACACAGGACTGATAAAAACTAAGTCGAAATATGATTTTGTCACGTACGATTCTAAGAAGCCCAAACTGCAACATCCCGATTCCCACGGAAGCGTACCCCCAGCGGACCACCACCCCGTGGGGGATGGCATTATAAATAAGCGATGCAACATAGCGCGGCGTTCATTATTAGTTCATTATTCGTGCATTATTCGTTCATTAGTTTGCGATCGTTTGTTACTACGGCTCATTATTCTTTGCGTCTAGAAATTTGTATAAGTATTTTGCGTTTCGGGGTCTTTAGTTTTTCGATAAAGAGAAGAGAGTCGCGATTAAATAAAGTAAAATTTTAAGTCTTCATTACGATATCAATTCAGTTAGCAAGTCACTCAATTTGTATCGAAATAGTTTAATAAAGTAAAGGTTGATAGAAAACTATATTCGAGATTAAATAATAAACCCAACAACCTTCGACGATCACCGGGACAGCTGGAGTGATGGCACCAGATAGCACCTTTTCCTCAAGGTAAGCAAATTAAGTTTACAAAACTTTCTTCTTCTCTGGCAATCTCGTTGTCCTCGAGAATTGAATCAAAACCTCCTATCATCGATTTCATTTACGGTTTTAAAGATAGAAATATTGCTTAAATTTTAAACAAAGGAGTTGTCCGTTGTGTCGGCTTGTGCGAACGGTGTTTTCAGCTACTGAAACACCCACTGATCTTCGCATTCCTCCTCCCATTGTTGGTAAAATATTACCCATCTTTGGGCAAGGCTTGCGAAATCACACAAGTCCCGCTCAGAAAGGACTAATAAATATATCGTCGGGGTCAATTGAAAATCAAGAACGATACCGGTATTGCTATTAACCGATATTCTTGCTATTCTTGCATGCGATTATAAGAAAGATATAACAAAACAATCCCCCCTTCGGGAAATTAACCAAAAGATCGTTCGCTGTGTCGGCTCGTGCAAACGGTGTTTTCGATTATCGAGAACACCCATCGACCTTCGCCTTCCTCCTCCCACTGTTGGTAAATTATTACCCGTCTATGGGCAAGGCTGGCGAAATCACACGAGTCCCACACAGAGAGGATCGTTAGAATTATCCTCGATAGCTAAACTCAAAAGGCAAGAAAATCGTGGCGACAGAATCCATCGGGGTAAATGAATTGAGTTTCGGTCTTAACAGCGAAATTAAAAGAGAAGAGGAAGTCAAACGAAAAAATAAATTTATATAAAACAACAAACAATCTCACATTCCTATCTAATACAGCAACGCTAAAATATATATATCTAGCTAATCAAATATATATATATAATAACCTAACCCATTTCACATTCAAGTAAAAATCCGTTCGACGAGGAAGAATATTTATTGTACCCAGCTTTAATCCTCTCCCGCGCTAGTATCCCTGCGCATAGCAGGTTAGCCGAAAAGTGAAATTCGTTTACCAGTTGCATTAAGCGTCAGTTAACGCTACCCATTAAACGCAAAAGAAAATAATAAAAAATAAAATATTTTGAAATAGTCTTTGGACTATTTCTGGTGGCAGCAACTACCGTATTAATTAATAACCTAAATCGGAATTAAATACACAATAATATCATTTTAATTTATTTCCTTTCCGATTAAATTCAAAACTCAAACTCAACTATAAAAAAAAAAAAATTTTTTTCAGTAAAATTCAACCTTAGATTTGATCGATTTAAACAAACAAATTGATACGTAACACGTCATTTCCTTCCCGTTGGAGATATTTCGACGTTTAAGCACTCGTTCAACTCCATTTCACAGTGCTAATTCAATGCACAACCATTTAAGCGTCGAAACAATCAAAATATCTCGCAAATCGCGAAAATTTCAAAAATTTTGACGAAAAATAGCCGTCATTTCCTTCCCGTTGGAGATATTTCGACGTTTAAGCACTCGTTGAACTCCATTTCACAGTGCTAATTCAATGCACAACCATTTAAGCGTCGAAACAATCAAAATATCTCGCAAATCGCGATTTTGACGAAAAATAGCCGTCATTTCCTTCCCGTTGGAGATATTTCGACGTTTAAGCACTCGTTCAACTCCATTTCACAGTGCTTATTCAATGCACAAGCGTTTAAGCGTCGAAACAATCAAAATATCTCGCAAATCGCGATTTTGACGAAAAATAGCCGTCATTTCCTTCCCGTTGGAGATATTTCGACGTTTAAGCACTCGTTGAACTCCATTTCACAGTGCTAATTCAATGCACAACCATTTAAGCGTCGAAACAATCAAAATATCTCGCAAATCGCGAAAATTTTTTTGACGAAAATAGCCGTCATTTCCTTCCCGTTGGAGATATTTCGACGTTCAAGAACTCGTTGAACTCCATTTCACAGTGCTAATGCAATGCACAACCGTTTAAGCGTCGAAACAATCAAAATAACTCGCAAATCGCGATTTTGACGAAAAATAGCTGTCATTTCCTGCCCGTTGGGCTATTTTGACGTTTTTGGCGCTCGTTGAACTCCATTGTACAGTGCAAATGCATTTGCACTACCGTTTAGGTTCGAAACAATCAAAATAAGCTCGCACATCGCGAAGATTTCGTCGATTTTGGAGAAAAATAGCCGTCATTTCTTTCCCGTTGGAGATATTTCGACGTTTAAGCACTCGTTGAACTCCATTTCACAGTGCTAATGCAATGCACAACCGTTTAAGCGTCGAAACTATCAAAATATCTCGCAAATCACGATTTTGATGAAAAATAGCCGTCATTTCATTCCCGTTGGAGATATTTCGACGTTTAAGCGCTCGTTGAACGCCATTTCGCAGTGCTAATGCAATGCACAACCATTTAAGCGTCGAAACCATCAAAATATCTCGCAAATCGCGAAGATTTCGTCGATTTTGACGAAAAATAGCCGTCATTTCCTTGCCGTTGGAGATATTTCGACGTTTAAGCGCTCGTTGAACGCCAGTTCGCAGTGCTAATGCAATGCACAACCATTTAAGCGTCGAAACCATCAAAATATCTCGCAAATCGCGAAGATTTCGTCTATTTTGACGAAAAATAGCCGTCATTTCCTTCCCGTTGGAGATATTCCGACGTTTAAGCACTGGTTGAACTCCATTTCACAGTGCTAATGCAATGCACAACCACTTAAGCTTCGAAACAATCAAAATATCTCGCAAATCGCGATTTTGATGAAAATTAACTGTCATTTCCTTCCCGTTGGAGATATTTCAACGTTTAAGCTCTCGTTGAACGCCATTACGCAGTGCTAATGCAATGCACAACCATTTAAGCGTCGAAACCATCAAAATATCTCGCAAATCGCAAAGATTTCGTCGATTTTGACGAAAAATAGCCGTCATTTCCTCCCGTTGGAGATATTTCGACGTTTATGCACTCGTTGAACTCCATTTCACAGTGCTAATGCAATACACAACCGTTTAATCGTCGAAACAATCTAAATATCTCGCAAATCGCGATTTTGACGAAAAGTAGCTGTCATTTCCTGCCCGTTGGAGATATTTCGACGTTTAAGCAATCGTTGAACTCCATTTCACAGTGCTAATGCAATGCACAACCGTTTAAGCGTCGAAACAATCAAAATATCTCGCAAATCGCGATTTTGACGAAAAGTAGCCGTCATTTCCTTCCCGTTGGAGATATTTCGACGTTTAAGCACTCGTTTAACTCCATTTCACAGTGCTAATGCAATGCACAACCGTTTAAGCGTCGAAACAATCAAAATATCTCGCAAATCGCGATTTTGACGAAAAATAGCTGTCATTTCCTGCCCGTTGGAGATATTTTGACGTTTTAGCGCTCGTTGAACTCCATTTTACAGTGCAAATGCATTGCACTACCGTTTAAGGTTCGAAACAATCAAAATAGCTCGCACATCGCGAAGATTTCGTCGATTTTGGAGAAAAATAGCCGTCATTTCTTTCCCGTTGGAGATATTTCGACGTTTAAGCACTCGTTGAACTCCATTTCACAGTGCTAATGCAATGCACAACCGTTTAAGCGTCGAAACTATCAAAATATCTCGCAAATCACGATTTTGATGAAAAATAGCCGTCATTTCATTCCCGTTGGAGATATTTCGACGTTTAAGCGCTCGTTGAACGCCATTTCGCAGTGCTAATGCAATGCACAACCATTTAAGCGTCGAAACCATCAAAATATCTCGCAAATGGCGAAGATTTCGTCGATTTTGACGAAAAATAGCCATCATTTCCTTGCCGTTGGAGATATTTCGACGTTTAAGCGCTCGTTGAACGCCAGTTCGCAGTGCTAATGCAATGCACAACCATTTAAGCGTCGAAACCATCAAAATATCTCGCAAATCGCGAAGATTTCGTCGATTTTGACGAAAAATAGCCGTCATTTCCTTCCCGTTGGAGATATTCCGACGTTTAAGCACTGGTTGAACTCCATTTCACAGTGCTAATGCAATGCACAACCACTTAAGCTTCGAAACAATCAAAATATCTCGCAAATCGCGATTTTGATGAAAATTAACTGTCATTTCCTTCCCGTTGGAGATATTTCAACGTTTAAGCTCTCGTTGAACGCCATTTCGCAATGCTAATGCAATGCACAACCATTTAAGCGTCGAAACCATCAAAATATCTCGCAAATCGCGAAGATTTCGTCGATTTCGACGAAAAATAGCCGTCATTTCCTCCCCGTTGGAGATATTTCGACGTTTATGCACTCGTTGAACTCCATTTCACAGTGCTAATGCAATACACAACCGTTTAATCGTCGAAACAATCTAAATATCTCGCAAATCGCGATTTTGACGAAAAGTAGCTGTCATTTCCTGCCCGTTGGAGATATTTCGACGTTTAAGCAATCGTTGAACTCCATTTCACAGTGCTAATGCAATGCACAACCGTTTAAGCGTTGAAACAATCAAAATAGCTCGCAAATCGCAAAGATTTCGTCGATTTTGAAGAAAAATAGCCGTCATTTCCTGGCCGTTGGAGATATTTCGACGTTTAAGCACTCGTTGAACTCCATTTCACAGTGCTAATGCAATACACAACCGTTTAATCGTCGAAACAATCTAAATATCTCGCAAATCGCGATTTTGACGAAAAGTAGCTGTCATTTCCTGCCCCTTGGAGATATTTCGACGTTTAAGCACTCGTTGAACTCCATTTCACAGTGCTAATGCAAGGCACAACCGTTTAAGCGTCGAAACAATGAAAATATCTCGCAAATCGCGATTTTGACGAAAAGTAGCTGTCATTTCCTGCCCGTTGGAGATATTTCGACGTTTAAGCGCTCGTTGAACTCCATTTTACAATGCAAATGCATTGCACTACCGTTTAAGCGTCGAAACAATCAAAGTAGCTCGCAAATGGCGAAGATCTCGTCGATTTTGAAGAAAAATAGCCGTCATTTCCTTCCCGTTGGAGATATTTCGACGTTTAAGCACTCGTTGAACTCCATTTCACAGTGCTAATGCAATGCACAACCGTTTAAGCGTCGAAACAATCAAAATATCTCGCAAATCGCGATTTTGATGAAAATTAACTGTCATTTCCTTGCCGTTGGAGATATTTCGACGTTTAAGCACTCGTTGAACTCCATTTCACAGTGCTAATGCAATGCACAACCGTGTAAGCGTCCAAACAATCAAAATATCTCGCAAATCGCGATTTTGACGAAAAATAGCCGTCATTTCCTCCCTGTTGGAGATATTTCGAAGTTTAAGCACTCGTTGAGCTCCATTTCACAGTGCTAATGCAATGCACAACCGTTTAAGCGTCGAAACAATCAAAATACCTCGCAAATCGCGATTTTGACGAAAAATAGCCGTCATTTCCTTGCCGTTGGAGATATTTCGAAGTTTAAGCACTCGTTGAACTCCATTTCACGGTGCTAATGCAATGCACAACCGTTTAAGCGTCGAAACAATCAAAATATCTCGCAAATCGCGATTTTGACGAAAAATAGCCGACATTTCCTCCCCGTTGGAGATATTTCGAAGTTTAAGCACTCGTTGAACTCCATTTCACAGTGCTAATGCAATGCACAACCATTTAGGCGTCGAAACAATCAAAATATCTCGCAAATCGCGATTTTGATGAAAATTAACTGTCATTTCCATCCCGTTGGAGACATTTCGACGTTTAAGCGCTCGTTGAACTCCATTTCACAGTGCTAATGCAATGCACAACCATGTAAGCGTCGAAGCAATCAAAATATCTCGCAAATCGCGAAGATTTCGTCGATTTTGACGAAAAGTAGCCGTCATTTCCTTCCCGTTGAACATATTTCGACGTTTAAGCGCTCGTTGAACTCCATTTTACAGTGCAAATGCATTCCACAACAGTTTAAGCGTCGAAACAATCAAAATAGTTCGCAAATCGCGAAGATTTCGTCGATTTTGTCGAAAAATAGCCGTCATTTTCTTGCCGTTGGAGATATTTCGACGTTTAAGCACTCGTTGAACTCCATTTCACAGTGCTAATGCAATGAACAACCATGTAAGCGTCGAAGCAATCAAAATATCTCGCAAGTCGCGAAGATTTCGTCGATTTTGACGAAAAGTAGCCGTCATTTCCTTCCCGTTGAAGATATTTCGACGTTTAAGCGCTCGTTGAACTCCATTTTACAGTGCAAATGCATTGTACAACCGTTTAAGCGTCGAAACTATCAAAATATCTCGCAAATCGCGATTTTGATGAAAAATAGCCGTCATTTCCTTCCCGTTAGAGATATTTCAACGTGTAAGCACTCGTTGAACTCCATTTAACAGTGCTAATGCAATGCACAACCATTTAAGCGTCGAAACAATCAAAATATCTCGCAAATCGCGAAGATTTCGTCGATTTTGACGAAAAATAGCCGTCATTTCCTTCCCGTTGGAGATATTTCGACGTTTAAGCACTCGTTGAACTCCATTTCACAGTGCTAATGCAATGCACAACCGTTTAAGCGTCGAAACAATCAAAATATCTCGCAAATCGCGATTTTGACGAAAAATAGCCGTCATTTCCTTCCCGTTGGAGATATTTCGACGTTTAAGCACTCGTTGAACTCCATTTCACAGTGCTAATTCAATGCACAACCATTTGAACGTCGAAACAATCAAAATATCTCGCAAATCGCGAAAATTTCAAAAATTTTGAAGAAAAATAGTCGTCATTTCCTTCCCGTTGGAGATATATGGACGTTTAAGCACTTCGTTGAACTCTCGATTTCGCAGTGCTAATGCATTGCAATAACAAACTGTTTAAGCATCGAAACAATCATAATATCTCGCAAATCGCGATTTTGAAGAAAAATAGCCGACATTTCCTTCCCGTTGGAGATATTTCGACGTTTAAGCACTCGTTGAACTCCATTTCATAGTGCTAATTCAATGCACAACCATTTGAGCGTCGAAACAATCAAAATATCTCGCAAATCGCGATTTTAACGAAAAATAGCCGTCATTTCCTTCCCGTTGGAGATATTTCGACGTTTGAGCACTAGTTGAACTCCATTTCACAGTGCTAATTCAATGCACAACCATTTAGGCGTCGAAACAATCAAAATATCTCGCAAATCGCGAAAATTTCAAAAATTTTGACAAAAATAGCCGTCATTTCCTTCCCGTTGGAGATATTTCGACGTTTAAGCACTCGTTGAACTCCATTTCACAGTGCTAATTCAATGCACAAGCATTTGAGCGTCGAAGCAATCAAAATATCTCGCAAATCGCGATTTTGACGAAAACAGCCACGTCATTTCTTCCTGTTGGAGATATTTCCACATTTAAGCACTCTCGTTGAGCTCCATTTCAGTGCTGGCAATGCACAACCGTTTGCTGCTGAAACAATCAAAATATCTCGCAAATCGCGATTTTGATGAAAATTAACTGTCATTTCCTTCCCGTTGGAGATATTTCGACGTTTAAGCACTCGTTGAACTCCATTTCACAGTGCTAATGCAATGCACAACCGTTTAAGCGTCGAAACAATCGAAATATCTCGCAAATCGCGGTTTTGACGAAAAATAGCTGTCATTTCCTGCCCGCTGGAGATATTTTGACGTTTAAGCGCTCGTTGAAATCCATTTTACAGTGCAAATGCATTGCACTACCGTTTAAGGGTCGAAACAATCAAAATAGCTCGCAAATCGCGAAGATTTCGTCGATTTTGAAGAAAAATAGCCGTCATTTCCTTCCCGTTGGAGATATTTCGACGTTTAAGCACTCGTTGAACTCCATTTCACAGTGCTAATGCAATGCACAACCGTTTAAGCGTCGAAACAATCAAAATATCTCGCAAATCGCGATTTTGATGAAAATTAACTGTCATTTTCTTCCCGTTGGAGATATTTCGATGTCTAAGCGCTCGTTGAACTCCATTTTACAGTGCAAGTGCATTGCACTACCGTTTAAGCGTCGAAACAATCAAAATAGTTCGCAAATCGCGATTTTGATGAAAATTAACTGTCATTTTCTTCCCGTTGGAGATATTTCGACGTTTGAGCACTCGTTGAACTCCATTTCACAGTGCTAATGCAATGCACAACCATTTATCGTCGAAACAATCAAAATATCTCGCAAATCGCGAAGATTTCGTCGACTTTGACGAAAAATATCCGTCATTTCCTTCCCGTTGGAGATATTTCGACGTTTAAGCGCTCGTTGAACACCATTTCACAGTGCTAATGCAATGCACAACCATTTAAGCGTCGAAACAATCAAAATATCTCGCAAATCGCAAAGATTTCGTCGATTTTGACGAAAAATAGCCGTCATTTCCTTCCCGTTGGAGATATTTCGACGTTTAAGCACTCGTTGAACTCCATTTCACAGTGCTAATGCAATGCACAACCGTTTAAGCGTCGAAACTATCAAAATATCTCGCAAATCACGATTTTGATGAAAAATAGCCGTCATTTCATTCCCGTTGGAGATATTTCGACGTTTAAGCGCTCGTTGAACGCCATTTCGCAGTGCTAATGCAATGCACAACCATTTAAGCGTCGAAACCATCAAAATATCTCGCAAATCGCGAAGATTTCGTAAATTTTGACGAAAAATAGCCGTCATTTCCTTCTCGCTGGAGATATTTCGACGTTTAAGCACTCGTTGAACTCCATTTCACAGTGCTAATGCAATGCACAACCGTTTAAGCGTCGAAACAATCAAAATATCTCGCAAATCGCGATTTTGATGAAAATTAACTGTCATTTCCTTCCCGTTGGAGATATTTCGAAGTTTAAGCGCTCGTTGAACTCCATTTCACAGTGCTAATGCAATGCACAAACGTTTAAGCGTCGAAACAATCAAAATATCTCGCTAATCGCGATTTTGATGAAAATTAACTGTCATTTCCTTCCCGTTGGATATATTTCGACGTTTAAGCACTCGTTGAACTCCATTTCACAGTGCTAATGCAATGCACAGCCATTTAAGCGTCGAAACAATCAAAATATCTCGCAAATCGCGAAAATTTCAAAAATTTTGAAGAAAAATAGCCGTCATTTCCTTCCCGTTGGAGATATTTCGACGTTTAAGCACTCGTTCAACTCCATTTCACAGTGCTAATTCAATGCACAATCATTTAAGCGTCAAAACAATCAAAATATCTCGCAAATCGCGA
>NW_022883213.1:0-28491 GCF_011952255.1 Bombus vosnesenskii
CAGTTCTGAATCATTTTCGCCGGACAAGACCGTTTCAAGTTCTCCCGAAAGCGAGTAGTCAAATTAAGGTACATACTATCAATTAGAATCTGATACATTTTTGTGATCCAACATCGATGGGACGATTTCGCTTCGACATTTTCGGTGGACCAGGGATCCTTCCAACGACGACCACCGTACGAGCAGCGGATAAGCTTACTTCGCATCTTAGGTTTCGTCCACCACGTAATCTACATCTTGATTCTTGATTGGTAGCATTCGCGGCTGCTGGTCCGAGAAACTCTTTCCTGACTCGGTTTTTCGTATATCGCATGTGACGTCTTGCTCTCCGCCGTAGACACTTGTCCGATCTACATATGTTTAACCATTTGCGCGAGACAAGCGCGGCTCTCTGCAGAGTTGGGGGATCCAATTTTCGAAGTATCAAGTGCGAAATCTCCAGTGGTAGTTCGGAAATGATATCTACCTTGCTTGGCACGAACAGACCAACGTCGCGTAATAGAGATCTAAACAACTCCATGTTGCTTCTACTGTTGCGCGAGCACGACTGACGGCCTGACTGAGAATTGAGGTATATATATGTGCTGCTCGTCACGGTGGACTGCATGTTCCGCTTCCGGGTGAGAGTGCCGTTCAGTCAGAATCGATCGCGTGTGCATGTATCTTCATACATGTATATATATGTCGGAGATGAAAGGACACCGGAGTCTTTGGATAGCCCCGCAAAATTGTAATCTAAGGTCTACTCTAGCGGTAACTAAACAATTGTAGTTATTCAATCCAACTGTAATAGTTCGAGATTAGTGATAGTGAACTTTGGCTCGAGGTGACAGTCTGTCGCCCAACGTAGCCGCGGTCAAGGGATAAAAGCTTTGTCTAACAAAGGCATGGAGTAATTCTATAGCTCCCCTTAAAAAGTTGTACCACCCGACAGTGAACATTCCAACGGTCTCCGTCCCGTAGCTCACCACACGCAGGCCCTATTCTTCGAGTAAGATGATTGCCAGATGTCGATGCGTCTCCGCAATACATGTTCAGCTAGCCCGAGGGCCCGTTATAAATCTAAAGATTCAGCTAGCTAAAGTCCTTCAAATAGACAAACAGTTTTTGTCCCAACTACGTTGAAATAGGGGAGATCTGTTATCAACGAGCGGCGTCTCTACCACTAGCAGCCTTCCCTCGAGGGCGGCTAGCATCTTTTTCTAACAACCGATATGGAGATTGACCAATTAGCAGCAACGCCAATTTCCCTTACTTTCTAAACGAAAGCTTTTCTCGACGAATCCGATGATCTCGTGTCCTTAGACACACCCCATTATAGTTTTCCTCTGTGGTATCATCGGGACGGGAGATTCATTCTCTCTCGCGATCCCGTCGACTAAAGAGTAACGTCTTTACACTCAGAAACTATTTTCACGTTTTACCAACAAAGAGTCAGACTTAGATTCTGCGAGAACGTCCATCTATCATCCCGTTGGCCGCGGATTCGTTATCGAACCTGAGAACATTGTCACTAGTGTCGCGAGCGCCTAACCGCCGTGGTAAATTGTCGAATCTGTGTTATCCATACTTGTGTCAATAAATCTTACCTTTGTTACACCGCAACGATGGCTACTTTCAATGAAGACTCATCAAACACCAACAACCCTTCCTCAACGTCAACCCGACATATATATATCTCATGAATTCGTGCTCGTTCGCGATTGTACTGTCCGGGTAGAATGCTTTCAAGTGGAAACTTGAATACCATATGTCTAAGAACATTGCTGTATCTGTCCTGTGCGTTCATGTATGGTACACATTGCCTTCGCGCAATAAAGTCACCAGGCAAGTATCCTCACCAGGTGGAACGTTCAAATCGTTAGCAGGTCGGTTGGAACATATACACTTAGACATTATCGTGATGCAATACTCGCTAGGCACCGATATTGTCTAACGTGCATCGAACGTTTTTCGCGTTGTCCTGATGCCGTTCCCATTGCCGATATGGAAGACCCCACCGTGGCCTCGGCCCTCCTTTCGACTTGGATTTTTCGTTACGGCGGTCCCTTGAAAATAACAACTAATCAAGGACGACAATTCGAATCGTGTTTGTTTGAAGAGTTATGCCGTGTGCTCGGCATCACGCACTTACGCAGGTCGTCCTATCATCCCGCCTCTTGTGGGATGGTAGAGCGCTTACATAGACAACATAAAGCGGCGATCAAGTGGTACGACACGTGCAAATCGTACTATTGGGCATTCGAACCGTGATAAAGGAGGACCTAGACGCAACGGCAGCTGAAATGATCTACGGCACCGGCATACGATTGCCGCCGGAGTTCTTTTTGCAAACCAATCAGCGAGCCAATCCGGAATTCGCGAACCTGCTTAAAGAACGGATGGGGAAGGTCAGACCACAGCACATTACACGACCTGGCGGAAGAAAGATATTCGTTTTCCGCGATTTGGATCCTTCGCCGTACGTATTTTGATGACTTGTCCCGATTACAATCCCTTCGCGGCCGCCTTAAGAACGGGCCGTTTAAAGTAACGCAAAGAGGCGAAAAGAAGTACACAATCGAAGTCAACAATCGCGACGTAACGATTTTCCGTAGACAGGCTAAAGCCAGCCTTTGTAGTACCGGAGGACCTCGAAGAGGAATCGACCAAAACCCTTAACGTGCTTATTCCTGTAGAACACACGAACGAAAACATTAGCAATAGGTTCGTTACGCGGTCTCGTCGAAGAGTCCGTCTTTCCGATTGACTACAGGTAAGTTTCGGTTATGCATCGTTAATTATCGGACGCGGGGTATACTACGAAAATATTAAAAACAGCGACGGTCGATGTAAACACGTGATGAACATATCACATTAAAAACGTATTCACTGCTTTTGGGGGGGGGGGGTAATATAGCGGCACATGAGTCAGAGGACAATTCAAATCGTGTTGTTGTTTTGCCTCGGAGTATCGAGATCGTAAGGATACAAGTAATGTAGGAACAAATATACTCCGGGCAAAACAACGTCGCCGCTACGGCGAACAAAGACGAATTTGCATCATCCGACTTCACCCCCGACCAGTATAAACAAACCGACGCAACCGAAAGAGTACAGTATGTTCGAGAATCTACGACTATCAACGAGCGATCTACCGAGTTACGTGACAATCATTTATCGAGTTTTCATCCGCAATTTTATTTTGCGATTTATACTTTGTATCAAGGACTCAGCGATTATAGGCCGTACTTTAATTTATTATTTTAAATAAAGTTTTAAGTACAGTCAAATCTCGCGTTATTCGTATCATCGAGTTTGATTTTCTTCAAGAAAGTAGTAATTACTGGAAAATGTTGAGATTTCTTATTCGAATCTTTCGAAGAAATTAGACGAAGCTGATCCATAAAAAGAAAACTGCACAGATTTAACAAAGGAAGAAAAGCGACTACAGTCGCGTAACATAGATTCTAGCAGTCTACCGGCAGCAATCCGATGAGCTAATCGGGCCTGGTGATCTAGTGGTCGAGTAATGGTACCAAGGAGAAAGTAGTTGAGAATAGTTGGAAAGATACAGTTATACTGCCACGTCCCGCGCTGCGCACGCGCCGTAACGTAGACTGAAACTACCAATTGCGCGAGTGAGCGTTCCAATTTGAAATTTAAATAAACCTTAACAATTTGTATAGAAACCAAATTCGAGCCTCACAACCCCCACGGAATAACCCGTCACATGACGACCCCTCCACGGTAGACCTAAATACAAATAAGCGTAGCGACATAGAAGAGGGAGAAATAATTCCTTAGTTCGTAGTAGTTAATTCCTCAGTTCTGTGTGATTAGTTCCTCAGTTCTTGGTGATTAATTCCTTGGTTCTTGCCGATCAGTTCCCCAATTCTTGGCAAGTTACTGTTACTGTGAAGCTGCATGCCATTTCTAGACGAGTGTGTCGCAGAAACTGATCAGCAATCGAAAATATATCAACCGCATTCCTCCAACTGGAACAAAGCCTTTCTTAATACAATAACTGATCTGTCTTGGAGACCCCTATAACAAATTATTAACGTATGTATGGGCCCTTTCAAAAGTAAAAAAAGCGGACAAACAAAATAGTTGAAGGCGTTGACGGACATGAAGAGTATAATGCGCTTCGAATTGCCAACGTACCTCTAATTGCGATGAATTGAATATTTTAGCCTAAATATGAATCCTGCATATACATTGGATTTGAATCTGACCAGAGTTGATATAGCGTAAACTGGCCAACGAGCTCAGTAATTGGTAGAAAATGTGCAGTACAACACACATCGAAGTGTCGATATATCTGGAATAGAAACTGTCAGACGCTCAATTGAATATTTAAGACAGAATCTGCAAAACAGCAATAACGCGGTATTTGACAGGGTCCAGAGTGGACATAGCCCAAACCGATCGATATGCGCAGTAGTTGGCAGCAAATGTGGAGTATAATCCGCATCGTATGGTCGACATACCAGTAATAATAGCGGAGATACGTTTAATTGAGTACTTAAGGCTAAATATGTTAAACTGCAATTACGATGGATTTGACAGGATGCAGAGTTGACATTGCGTAATCCGGTTGATGTGCGCTGTATTTGGCAGCAAATGTGGAGTATAACGCGCATCGAATTGTCGACATATGTCCAATATATATGGTGATCTGTTCAATTGAATATTTCCGGCAGAATCTCCTAAACGGTAATTACGCTGCATTTGACCTCGACCCTACTTGATATAATGTAAACAGAAGCGGATGCGCTATATTTGGCAGCAAGTGTTGAGTATAACTCGCATAGTATTGTTAAGATATCTCGTATAGAAACTGAAATACGTTCAATTGAATAATTCCGGCACCATCTGCAAAACTGCAACAACGCTTTCTTTAACAGGTTCCAGACTTGGCATAGCGCGGAGAGGGTGTGGTAACTGTGTAGTGGAGCAGACACGGAGAGGACGGAGCCGCGAGCTTACCCGAAATCTCCGGAAAACTGGAGAATTCAGGTAAGGAAAGTAACCAGAGTGAAGGACTAGCGCCCGTGAATGCAAAGCGGGTGTAAGAACCCACGAAATCTGGTGTAGAAGGGCGCTAAAGGCGGAGGTAAACCGAGTGCGAGGTTATGACGAAGGGGTAGCCATATTGGGACGCGTGACAACTGCGCCTCCACACGAGCTACCCGAGGAACCACACAGACGCAGCCATATTGACACGTGCGTCAAAGCGCGCCGCGCGGGCCATTTGAAAACGGCAGCGTCTAATGGAGCAGCAAGTGCGAAGGAAGCGGCCATATTTGCGCCCAATGGCGAAAAAAGACGCAACGGTGGCGAAAGATAAGGAGGTAGGGGAAACCGTCGGAGGAAGGGGCGAAGCGGAGCTGGTTGCTGAGCCGTCACATGTCAGCACCAGGAGCATGACGAGGGCGGCCCTGACAAAAGAGGGGCCCTCCCACTCCACACTGGACACGGAGAACCCGCAGTCCAAAGAAACGACAGAGGAAGAGGACCTAGCCCAAGAGATGAGAACCGCTATTATGGCAGACATAGGAGCGGAACTGATCCGTCGGGCCGCAGAGATGACCAAGGTTGTCGAGACATCTCGCAATCTTAAGAGTACGCAGGAGGAAACGTTGAAGGAAGTGGCGAGGTCTATCACCGCGGGCACAACGGAGCTGCTGAGGAGAATAGACCCCGCCATCGTCGCCCTCGCTATAGCGCAAAGACGCATAACGACATTAGAGGCGGAGAACGAGGCGCTCAAAAAAGAGCTGGCCATGCGTCCCCCCGCAGAGAAGAGCAGCGACAAGGCGCGTCTCGCCGCAATCGAACATGAGCTAGATAAGACCCTCGCTGCACCGGCTAGAGGAACGCCTCCAGAACATGGAAAGGATGGAAGAAAAGGAGGTCGCGCCGGACGAGAGCACAAGAAGGGCTAAGAGCGGAGCCCCAAACGCTCCATCGACCAAGGGAGGAAAAGCGGCTGCCACGGAATGGCAGACCGCCGGAAAGCAAAAAAGAAGAAGAATATCAGAAAGAAGAAGGGGGCAGAGAAGAAACACTCGGCCAAACCAACCTCCGGGACGATCACCCTGACAGACAAATCGGGACAATCCTGCGCGGAGATTCTGGCTGCGGCCAGGAACAGCGTCTCCCTGGCTGAGGTCGGCATCAGCACGATGAGGATGCGAAAGACCATCACTGGAGGCGTCATTCTGGAGGTCCCCGAGGATCAGGAGAGAAAGAAGGCCGCAGCGCTCGCAGCATGCCTAACGCGGGCTCTGGATCCGAACAAGGTCCGCGTGGTGACACCCTTCCGAGCCGCCGAAGCAGGGGAGTCAATGATAGACGTATCAGCCACCAAGGAGGAAATCCGGAACCCCCTGACGAAGGAGAGCGGCTGCAAGCCGGAGGACGTCCGACTGGGAGAAATCCGCCCCGCCCGAAACGGTCTTGGATCTGTGTGGATACGAGGCCCGGCCGGTGCAGTGAGGAAACTGGCCCAGGCTGGCAAGGTGGCCATAGGGTGTTCAACGGCGAGGGTCGAAGCCATCGCGCGAAAACCTCTACAGTGCTACAGGTGCCTGGAGATCGGGCACGTAAGGAAGTCCTGCACCGCCAAGGAAGACAAGGGGCACCTATGCTTCAGATACGGCAAACCAGGGCACCAAGCGAAAGCATGCACTGTCGCGAGCCCGAAATGCCTATCCTGCGAGGCGCTTGGAGCACCATCCGGGCAGAGGATGGGTGGACCGGCCTGCCCCCCCCCCCCCCCCGAAGAAAGGAACCCAGATCCGCACGCAGGCTGTGTTACCCAATAACTGAAAAATCCCAAAGTCAACGTCGCCTGTCTACTGTTTATGGCCTGACTTCGTCGCAGTCTTTTGTCTACGCTCTGTCGATGGCTTCAGTGCTTGAGAAAACTAAAAAGACCAGATGTAGAGTTTTCTTAGAAGTGGTAAGCACTTCAACACCCTCCCTAAAACTCTACATCCCTACGAACAATTATCTCAAATTTACAAATTATCTCTTAATATTTTTCTCACTCTTGTCGTAAATAACTGAAACTTAATTTGTCAATGCCTTCTCAAGTACATTTGCCAGCCGCCTTTCTCTTTTCCATACAAATTAATTTATTACAAAAAAAACTAGAAGACTAAACAGATCATGTGGAGTTTTTCCTTTTTTTTTTTTTTTTTTGAGAAGTAATAATCACTTCGACACCCTGCCTAAAAACTCTACATGTTTACAAACAACTACCTCTTAATATCCTTTTTACTTTTCAAGCCTAACTTTTTTCTTAAATATTCAAATCTCGGTTTTGGCAACGCCTTTGTACATATATCTGCCAGTTGCTCTTCGCTTGTTACATAAGTTACATCAATTTCGCCTCTATTGTATAAATCTCTCAAGAAATGATATCTTACGTCAATATGCTTACTTCTTTGATGGAATTCTGGATTCTTAATTAATTTCACGGCACTAGTATTGTCCACACATAGCATATACTTAAGGATCTCTATTTTACATTCAAGAAATATTTCCTTTGGCCACATAATTTCTTTCGCTCCTGAGCTGCACTGACATATTCAGCTTCGGTCGTAGATAGAGCTATACATTGTTGTCGCTTACATTGCCATGTGATGGCCGCATTCGCATACTTACATACAACGCCTGATGTCGATTTTCTTGTTTCTTCGTCGCCTGCATAGTCAGCATCGCTAAAGGTTTCGAGACTGCCTGCTTTTATATATAAGAGTCCCATGTCTGCGGTCCCTTTTATGTAGCGCAAAATTCGTTTGACTAATTTCCACTGATACTGGTTTGGATTCTCTAAATGTCTCGCCGCTATATTTATTGCAAAACTAATATCTGGGCTACTTACAGTTTGTAAAAACATTAAGTTCCCTCTGTATGGCGCGCTACAATCATTATCGCCTATGTTACTTTCGCTCCAATTAGTCTCGATAGGTGTAGAAACACTGTTTGCCTCATTCGTATTAAATTTTTCCAATATGTTTTCCACATACCTACTCTGATAAATGAATATTGAACCATCTTCTAATCTATAAATTTCAAGTCCAAGAAAACTCTTTACTTCTTTCGAACTCGTAATTTTGAATTCTTTATTTAAATCATCGAATAATTTATCAATTAGAGATTCGTCTGAAGTTGCTACCAGTCCATCATCTACGTATATGGTCATTAACATTAATTTGTCGTCTTCTGTATAAATATAAAAACAAGGATCTGCGTTACTCTGATAAAATTTTAAGTTCGAGATAAATTTTGTGAAACGTTCCGTCCAACATCTTGGAGACTGCTTTAAGCCATATAGGCTTTTTAGCAATTTACAAACGCGACTTGTACCATCATCACAACCTTTAGGTTGTTTCATATAAATATCTTCTTTCAGACTTCCATATAAAAATGCGGTTTAAATGCCGAACTGTCCGAGGTGTAAATTATTTTTGGCTGCAATACTGAGCATTAATCTAATTGTGTCAAACCGAGCAACGGGCCTATATGTTTCCTTATAATCTATGCCTTCTTTCTGTGAATACCCTTTTATTACTAGTCGCGCTTTGTATCGTTCCGAGTTGTCCGGATTTAGCTTTATCGTTAAGACCCACCTATTGCTAAGTACCTTCTGATCTTTAGGTTTTTCTACAAGAATCCACGTCTTATTTTCATGGTGCGATTTCATTTCATCATTCATAGTCGTTTTCCATAACTCTTTCCTTTCAGATCTCATCGCTTCGTTAAAATCCACCGGTAATTTTTCCGCTACGTACGTTACTGGGTCCCCATAAAAATCGGTTCGTTTGATCTTATCTCTATCTCTCAATTGTCTCACATTGTCGCTAGTTCCATGCGGTTGTTTTTCATGTTCACTCTCTGCACTTTCATACGTACATGCTCTATCGCTCTGCGCACTCACATCTTCGCGCTCGACAATTTTCGGTAAACTTAATTTTACGAATTTCGCATTTTCTAGTTCGGGCTTGAATATTACGTCACGGCTTAATATTACATTTTTTACTGTTGGCACGTACAATCGATACCCTTGTCCGTCATCTACATAACCTACCAAATATCCCTTGTTAGCCTTTTTGTCTAGTTTTGTTCTCTTCTCCGCAGGTATGTGTGCAAAGCACTCAGTACCGAAAACCCTAAACTTTTCTAAATTCGGCGGTTTCCCGTACCACAGTTCATATGGTGTTTTCTTGTCTTGTCTTGTCGGCCCCGTCTTATTTATGACATGTACTGCTGTGTTCATGGCTTCGGCCCATAAAAACAGCGGTAGATTTGGTTTCGGATATAGCATCGACCGACCTGCCTCTACTATTGTTCTATTTTCCCTTTCTGCGACACCATTCTGTTCAGGAGTGTATGGGACGTTAATTGTGTGCCTAATTCCCTGACTTCTTAAAAATTCTTTGACTTTTTTATTTTTGAATTCTTTCCCTCCATCACTATGAATTTCGTTAATTTTATCATTAAACTGATTCTCAACTTCTAGGCAAAGAATTTTTAATTTTTCAATTACTTCTGACTTAAGTCGTAAGAAGTACATCTTTGTGAATTTTGAAAAATCGTCGTTAAATGTCAGAAAATACAGTTTCTTGCCTAATGACTCGACTTCCATAGGTCCACATACATCCGCATAAATAATTTCGCGAGGTTTAGTCGCCCGATTGATTTTCTCCTGAAAACTCGATCTATGATGTTTCCCGTACGCGCAACGTTCACAGAAAAAGTTACTATTCTCTACCACTTTCATATTTGAATTCTTTAAGAACTCTTTAACATGCCTGATATTTTGATGACATAGCCGTTCGTGCCATAACTGTAACGTGTCCGCGTTTGACTCCGCTCTATTGCTAAAATTACAAACTGACGGTATGATAACTCGCGTATCTACTTTATACAAATTTCCAATAACTGAACCTCTTGCTATTATTTTCCGATTTTGTAAAAATACACAATTGGTCCCTTCCTTTGAAATACAGAAATCTACGCCCCTTCTTGCGACAGATCTAATCGAAAATAAATTTGTTTTCATACCTGGTACGTACAGAACATCGTTCATTGTACATGTTACCCATTTGCCGTCCACAAAAGTCTCTACTTTAATTTTTCCTTTGTCGCACGCATCCATGAATGTACCATCGTCGATCTCTATCATCGTATTATCGAATTCTTCGAAGACGCTAAACCATTCCCGTCGTTCTGTCATGTGATCCATAGCTCCTGAATCGATTATCCAAACATCAGCTTGTATCGCTGAGGTATTTCCTAATAGACCAATTCCGCTGTGATCCCGATTTTGATTTCTAGGTTCCTGGTTGTCTCTTCTGTCACTTTTAAAACAATTTTTACTTGTGTGGCCTTTCCTTTTGCATATAAAGCATCTAAAGCAATCCTTCTTTAGATGGCCAACTTTTCCACAATTGAAGCAGCTTGGTCCTTGTTTCTCGTATTCACGTTTACTTGACTGCTTCTGCTGTTCCCTTTTATAATTATTATTTTTTGTTACCAGTACCACCGATGTTTCCTGGTCGTCTTTCTTCCAACTGATTTCTTCCGTCATCAGCCTGGTACTAAGCCTGTCTAAGGTCTTCTTTTCTTCTTCCACGGAATCCCACGCACTGTGAAAATGATCAAATTTGTATGGTAACACCGATAAAATGCGCGTTATCAGCATTTTCTCGCCAATTTCACTTCCAAGGGCTTTCATCTTTGCCGCTATGAGTTCCAACTTTGATAGGTTGTACGAGACATTTTCAGATTCTTCCCATTTAAGATCGAAGAACTGCTCCTGGACCATATTTAAATTCTCATCCGACTTCATGTCATATACTGTATTCAACTTTTTCCACATTTCGTGTGCTGTTGTGCAACATAAAACAAGATTCAACGGTTTCCTTCCTACTGAAGTCACGATTAATTTTCGCGCTAATCGATCTGCTTTCAAAAATCTTTCACGAGCGATTTCTTTCTCCGCGCTGTTACCTGGATGACACAGATTACCTTCACACACATTGATCAGGTCGTCATCTTCGCCCAAAAGTGTACGCATAACAAAACGCCACTGGAGCCAATTTTCGTCACCGCGTAACATCTCGATCTTCGCATTTGCTGATTCCATTTTAGCACTATCCCTTATTTTACTATGCACAACACTTTAACAATTTTTTCACTTCACGTTGCTACCTTGCAATTTACAGCCCTGGGCCCATAACCTGTTGAGGTTATTCGATGTGTAAACAGAGAAAACACGTGGATAAGTTGTAAGGCAGAAAATATATTTAAATAGAAGTGTAATAAGTAAGAATACAATTTGAGCTGGTCCAGAACCGCACGCAAGCTGTGTTACCCAATAACTGAAAAACCCCGAAGTCAACGTCGCCTGTCTACTGTTTATGGCCTGACTTCGTCGCAGTCTTTTATCTACGCGCTGTCGATGGCTTCAGTGCTTGAGTAAAACTAAAAAGACCGGATGTAGAGTTTTCTTAGAAGTGGTAACCACTTCAACAGCGAACCTAAGCCCGCAGACAAAGAAGCTGGCACGGAGGAAGCCAGAGAAGCGACGACGCTAGGGGGTCGAAAATACGCATCCTCCAGACGAACCTAGGAAGATCAAGGCGAGCGCAAGACCTGCTCTACCAAACCATTCGGGAGAGCACGGTCGCCCTAGCGGTGGTGGCGGAACCATACAGAGTCCCGGATGCTTCGGAATGGGCCGGAGATACGGAGGGAATCGTTGTCGTCACCTGGACATCAACGCCCGGGGCATTCGCCCGCGGAGCCCTGCTGGAACGCGGCAACGGATACGTAGCGATCGAGTGGGCAGGGATGGTGGTGGTGGGTGTGTACGTGTCACCCAACAGCGGAAGGGCAACATTCGAGGAATTCCTGGACGGAGTCGGCGACTGCGTCAGGCGACGACTCCCCCGGCAAGTGCTCGTCCTGGGAGACATCAACGCGCACTCCATGGTATGGGGGAACGCCAGGACCAACGCGCGCGGCTGCACGCTGTCAAACTGGGCCGCGGGACTTGGACTCCTGTTGGTGAACAGGTGCTCGAGCAGTACCTGCGTGGCGTGGAGAGGGAGCTCCATCGTCGACATCACATGGGCCTCCCCCGATGCATTCAGGCGGATCTCAGGCTAGAGAGTAGCCGAAGGGGTCGAGACACTTTCGGACCGCCTCTACATATTCATGGAGGTGGACACACCTGGACCCCGAACGTGGACTACAGGCGATGGTCGCGGTTCGTCTAGGAAAGGACACGCGCGCCCACTGCCAAGATGGAAGGTTAAGGAGATGAACGGGGATCTACTCCGGGCGGCTGCCATAACAACAGCTTGGAGCTGGGAAGCCCCGACGGCGACGACCGAGACAGACGTGGAAGAGGAGGCCGAGAACCTACGCCGAGCCTTGACAGCAATCTGCGACGCATCCATGTCACGTGCCATACCAGGCACGGTGCGAAGCAGGGCAGTCTACTGGTGGAACCCTCACATCGCGGAGCTGAGTACGAGCTGGTGTCCGGGCCCGAAGACAGTACCTAAGGGCCGCCGTTGGCGACGACGCGACGAAGAAGGAGTCTCCTCGCGCTACCGGGCGTACCGCGTACTACGGCGCTCGCTGCAAAAGGAAATTAAAAACGCGAAGGACCGTGCCTGGTTCGAACTGATCGGAACAGTCGAGGCCGACCCATGGGGAAGGCCGTATAGGACGGTGACGCGGAAACTGCGCGCGAAGGGCCCCCTGGCAACGACGGAAATGGAACCTGCCCTGCTGCTGCGGATCATCGCGACACTGTTCCCCTCGTAAGAAGACAGGGCGACAGAACGGCCGCGGGAACCGACACGGACGTTGGAATGGAGGGATGACTGGGAAGTCACAGAGGAAGAGATATGGGAGGCGAGCAGAAGAATGGTCTCCCGCAACGTGATGCCGGGCCCAGACGGATTCTCGGGTCGGATCTGGGGGGAAGTGATGGGAGTCATGGAACCCAGACATCGGCGCTTCTATACAAGATGCCTGAAAGAGGGAGCCTACCCCCGGGCATGGCAGACGGCGAGGCTGGCCTTGCTCGGTAAAGAGGGTCGACCGACGACCTCGCCGTCAGCATACCGGCCGATATGCCTGCTAGACGAGGTCGGCAAACTGCTCGAGAGGGTAGTTGCCACTTGCTTGGAGCGACACATAGCGGGCCAGGTGCCAGGTTGGCACGAAAGCCAGTACGGCTTCCGGAAGGGACGCTCGACGATCGACGCGGTAAGACGCGTGCGGACACTGGCAGAGGACAGAGTTTCCCGGAACGACGTGGCGCTGGCGTTTTCCCTAGACATCGTCAACGCGTTTAACTCCATGCCGTGGGACAGGATACCGACGGCCTTGGAGCACTTCGAGGTTCTCAGCTACCTCGTCCGGCTGATCCGATCCTACATCGGCGACAGGTGGATTTGCTACAGCAACAAGGAGGGAGAGGAAAGGCGTCCTGTTGAGCGCGGAGTCCCGCAGGGCTCGGTACTGGGACCGATCCTATGGAACATTACGCACGATGAGGTACTGCGATGCCCGCTGCCCCCAGACGCGGCCATGTAGTGCAACGCGGACGACACCCTGGTCCTGGTCGGGGGTCGTGGCTGGCACGGGACACTGCGCATCGGCGAAATCGCAAGGGCCTCCGCAATCCGTGCCGTGCGCGGATTGGGCCTGAGGGTCTCCCCTGCGAAGTCGCAGGCCATCTGGTTCTATGACAAGAAGCGGCAAGGGACCCCACCGCCCGGCCTATGCATAAACATGGCAGACGAAACCGTCCAGGTGGGACCGCAGATGAAATATCTGGGTCTCGTCATCGACAGCCAGTGGACGTTCGAGCCACACTTCGATTGCCTGATTCCGAAAGTGTCGGTGGCTGCTAATGCCTTGTGCGGCCTGCTACCGTACATCGGCGGAGGAGGAGACGCGGTGCGCCGATTTTCAGAGGGCGTCATTCTGTCCCGAGCGATGTACCCCGGTATGGGCAGACGACCTGTTGGCGAGCCGCCGCAGCATCCTGCTCCTGAGGAGGCTACACGAGGTAACCGCCATCAGAATCATTAGGGGATACTGGACGGTGTCTCACGCGTCGGCGACCGCCATAACCGCCCCCCCCCGTGGAAGCTCCGTGCGCTAGCGCTCAAAAAGTGATACACCCACCGGAGAGTATGGCATCCGGGAGAAGATCCGACCGAGCAGACTGCTCCGAACGACATAGGAACCGCTGAGGATGACACGTGGGACCGGTTGCGATCCCAGCTGATCAAAGAGGGAGGTGTATATCTGGGCGCGGAGGCGGTCTTCTCAAACTGGGAGGCATGGAGGAGCCGCCACGGCCTCCCGCTCACATTCAGAATGACCCAGATACTCACCGGACACGGCATGTTCTGCGAGTTTCTGAAGAGAATCGGACGGGAGACGACAGACATCTGCCACCACTGCGGAGAGGACAGGGACATGGCGCAGCACACCCTGGGATTCTGTCCGGCGTGGGAGCTGCCCCGATACTCCCTGCGGCACGCCACAGGAGGAACATTGACCCCCACTCCTGTGATTATAGAGGCGATGCTGAGGGGGCCACAGACATAGACGATTTCCTCGTAGCTTCCGAGAATGACGAACAACATCGCGAAAACTTGCAGGTCCTGTTTCAGCGCCTCAACGACTACGGGGTCGTTATTAATTCCGCGAAGTGCGAATTCGGCGTCCGCGAAATTCAATTCCTCGCTTATACTGTAACCGCCGAAGGGATAAAGCCGCTGGCTGAACGCGTGGGCGCTATCGCTAAAGTACCGCAACCCGCAACCGTTAAAGATCTTCGAAAATACCTCGGTATGATTAATTACAGTCGTTTCATACCGACGGCCGCGCACACTCTCCGACCACTCAACGACTTATGGAAAGGCACAACCAAGCGCAACGCGTCTATTGAGTAGTCCGAGCATGCGAAAAAAAGCTTCCGCGAGTCGAAACGCGTTTTGGTCGACGCGACAATGTTAGCGCACCCGATCCCCTGCGCGCCCGTTAGCCTCGCGGTCGACGCATCCGATTACGCTATTGGTGCGGTATTTCAGCAACGCGTCAACGATTCGCGGCAACCACTAGGCTTTATGACAAAACTGATATCCCCCGCGCAACGAAAATACAGAGCGTATGATTGCGAATTGCTGGCGATGTACTACGCGGTTAAACGCTTCCGACATGCCGTCGAAGATAGGGAGTTCGCGATCTATACAGATCACAAACCTCTAATTTATGCGTTCAAGCAGAACCTCGACAAGTGTTCGCCAACTTTCCAACGGCTCCGTGATACAAAGCGCTACGCCGCCTAAGCGTAACACGACGCACTCAATCCGTCATCGATATCTCCACGCACCTTCCGCCGAATTTCTCGGAAGAGCATACACTCGCCAGCCGCGGCGGCACTTCTAATGAACGCACTCTAGTGGGAATATCGATGGCGAACGAAGGGAAGAATTAGTTCGATCGAAAAAATAAGGACATTCGACCACGAGCCGCGAAGCGCAAAAGACGAAAGTAAACGAGTCCGCTATTATCGAGGAATCGCCAGAACGTCGCTATTGTTGATCGTCGTTAAGTATCAACTGTTGTTAACTGTTAATTGTTATTCGTTGTTACCAAGTTTAATAAACGTTATTGGTTAAACATAACCGAGTGCATTTCAGTACCTATTACACCATTCCACCTCATATTTTTCGTGCACAATACAATTTTTGGGTTTAAGCCGCTGGGGAGCGAAGCTTTTTTATGAATTTTTTTTATTTTTTTCTGTCCTGAAAACTTGGTCGCAAAACAGGACGCTTCGGTAGTCTGCTTTTTGGGTGCTGTGTAACTTTGGGGAGGGGTGGGATGGGAGGGAGGGGGCGGGGGAGGGGGAATAATGAATAATATGTATCTGTCGGAGATGAAAGAACACCGGAACCTTTGGATAGCCCCGCAACATTGTAATCTAAAGTCTACTGTAGTCGTAACTAAACAATTACATTCCAACAAGCCACACGCAGACCCTATTCTTCGAGTAAGATGATTGCCAGATGTCGATGCGTCTCCGCAGTACATGTTCGGCTAGCCCGAGGGCCCGTTATAAATCTTAAGGTTTAGTTAACTGAAGTCCTTCAAACAGACAAACAGTCTCAGTCCCAACTACGGGAAGGTAGGGGAGACATATTTTTCAACGAGCGGCGTCTCCCATTAGCAACTTTCCCTCGAGGGCGGCTAGCATCTTTTTCTAACCACCGATATGGAGATTGACCAATTAGCAGCAACGCCAATTTCCCTTACTTTCTGAACGAAGGCTTTTCTCGACGAATCCGATGATCTCGTATCCTTAGACACACCCCGTTATAGTTTTCCTCTGTGGCATCATCGGGACGGGAAAGGCATTCTTTCTCGCGATCTCATTGATGAAAGGAGTAATTCTTTACGATCAGTGAATATTACGCGTCCGACTTAGATTTTGTGAGTACGTTCATCTATCATCCCGTCGACCGCGGATTCGTTATTGAACCTAGGATCATTGTCATTAGTATCTCGAGCACCTAACTACCGCGGTTACTTGTCCGGTTCTATAATAATCGTATTTGCACTAGTCAATGTCTTCTCCATTGCATAACGACAACGTGTAACCCAAACGAAGATTCGTTTCACGCCCCTAACCCTAATTCTAATGTAAACCCGACATCAGAAGTGGGATCAGTGCCGGTTATAACAGTGCAAGAGTTTACGACCATCGTGCGCGAATTAATTCCGTCGCTAGTGCAAAATATCGAGTGTGGAACCTAACAATTTTTCGACTTCGCTGCATGGTGCGCAGCTACCAATCTGATTATGGAGGAAAATCCTTTACAAAGCAGTGCCCCGAATATAATTTCTATACCGAGTGTCGAATCGACTTCTACGTAGTGGAGGCGCTAACTGGTAGATCAAGCCATCCGGGTGAGTCGTTTCCATTTTACCCCGATTTCGGAGCCGAGTGTTCGCTAATTAAAGAATCCGTAGTCTTGAGAATTTCTGACAAAAGAACGATTGATATAGTAGTAATGCGAGGAATAAGAGATATTGGTACTAAACGTATCGCTCAAATCTTGTCCGTTGCAGGTGTTAGTGGTTAGAGATAAATTTTTCATGTCCTCGCTGATAGTTATTTAACAATACGATATCTCGATTACTCGTTAAATTTTAAGCCAAGATTTTGACGTAATATTACACAAAATAGCCTCGCTATGTGTAAAACAAAAATAATTAATGCCTGTAATAAAACCGCTGAAAACGAGATCGATGTTAATGAAGTTGACAATGAGGTACGTGGTAGCGATAAAAGTCGATTAATCTTTCTTTTCGAAAATTCAGAGATTCATCCGTTACGGGTTCCCTACGTACTCGTACAAAAAATACAGGCCAGTTAGAAGTACAATTAATTGATCCTAACATCGCCGTACAAGGAGTCCTAATAGACTTCGCGAGCGCAGAATAGTACGTGATAGAACAAGCGACTTAATTACAGCCAAAAATCATAAAGCCTAGTAATTCACCGTTCGCGAGCCCTGTGTTACTCGTGAAGACGAACAATGGTTCAGATAGATGATAGGTAGATTTTCGAGAACTAAATAAATATACGGTCGCGGATCGGTATCCTTTACCCCTCATTGCGGATCAAGTCGCGAGATTGCAAAAGCGAGATATTTTATTATTCTGGACATGGCCGGTGGGTTTCTCCAAATCCCTATTCATCCTAATTCTAGGAAGTATACAGCATTGATTACCCTCGATGAACAATTTGGATAATAAGTTGTTGTTTTCTTCGAATTCTTTTGTGCCTTTGTTCGATCCATTCGATGTCCTTTATTTGCATAACATAAGTGCGTGCGCGTTTAGTGTTTCTTCCGGAAGTCATTTTCGGGACGGCGATACTATGCTGACCCTGTCGAAAATGGGGATTCTTATACTTTCGGACAACCCTAATAATTGTGCAGCTCATACTTGTCTAAATATTCTTATATTTATGTTCTTCCTCGCTACAATTTTGTGAACCATCAAAACGTTTACTATGGAAATCCTCAGGAGTAGTCGCGTGCCAAGTCTTCTGTAGCATTTGACCCTTTTTAATTGTGGTGACATAAGAAATCATTTGGTCGGAGTGATCTGTACTACACTTTCCTTCATTGTATTCAGCAGCGGCTGCTGATTTCGATGTTGCGAACAAACGAAACGAGAGATCGTTCTTGAGATTCCTTTGAAAACACGTATAACAGCCAACGTGCCATTCGTACGTTGTCGTCTATTTGGATGATGTCCTAATTATTGCCGTCTCGACAGATCAAGCTCTAAAAGTATTGCACACCGTACTAGATACCCTCGTAAAAGCCGGATTCTCCTTTAACTTTTCAAAATGTTCTTTTCTAAAGGCATCGGTACTCTATTTGGAATATGTAATTTACGACGGAGAAGTTCGTCCCAATCCGGGTAAAATGCACGCCTTGAGTTCTTTACCTGCGTCAACGACCGTCACACAGCTCAGGCAGTTCATAGGTTTAGCCCTTTATTTCCGAAAATTCGTTCCTAAATTTTCACGGGTAATGAAACCCTTGTATGCGCTTACTTCCGATAATAAAAACATGACTTGGACAGATAGGCATGGAAAAATAAGGCAAAAGGTAATTTCCGCCCTGACCGACGCGCCGGTGTTAATGGTATTTGACCCGAACTACCCGATAGAACTTCGTATCGACGCTAGTTCGGATGGATATGAGGTTATTTTAATGCACAAAATTGAAGGTAAAAATAGAGTAATAGAATATTACAGTATAAGAAGTAGCCCTGCGGAATCTAGGTGTCATTCTTACGAACTAGAAACGTTAGCAGTTGTGAACGCCGTCAAGCATTTCCGTCATTATCTCCACGGACGAGAATTTCTTGTCGTCTCCGATTGTAATCCTTTGAAGGCATCCAGTAGTAAGATAAATTTAAATGACAGAATTTACAGGGGGTGGGCTTACTTACAAACTTTTACTTTTGACATTCTGTACCGGGAGGGTAAACGAATGGCCCACGTAAATTTTGTCTCGCGAAATCCTTGGATTAGACTTGGATCACCTTACGATCAACGAAGTCATAGAGAAGGAAATCAATCTGACCGAAATCTCCGAAGACTAGCTATTAGTGGAATAACGTCGCGACTCCCAAATTTCTGGGATCGTCAATAAATTACAGAACGAAGAGCTCGCGGAAGACGTCGTGAATGCGTGTGAGTTACGGTCCGGTACCCCTCATCGTAAAATACAGAGAAAAGGCAGAACTCTCTGCTTGTCCATTGTCCCCAGAGGTTTTAGATGATCTGTTATTAACCATGTGCAACAGTCAATTATGCACTTAGGTTGGGATAAAACGCTTGAGAAACTGTGCGAGTGTTACTGGTTCGAAGGAATGGCGGAGTATGTTCGCCAATTCGTAGAGAACTGTCACGCTTGTCAAGTTTCGAAGGCCAGTTCAGGTAAAATACAAGCTGAATTACATCCTATACCTAAGACCAGCATACTTTGGCATACAGTTCACGTGGACATAACGGGCAAACTAAGCGGTAAAAGTGGTTCGAAAGAGTATGTCATTGCTTTGGTCGACGTCTTCACTAAATTCGCATATCTGCATCATACTCGTAAAGTAGATTTCCTTAGTAGCTTAGTTAAAGCACTTAAGTACTATATTTTTATTCGGCAGTCCCTGCCGGATAATAGCGGATCAGGGAAGATGTTTTACGGGCAAAGAATTTCCAGACTTTTGTCAAGATAAATACATTAAACTCCATTTAATTGCGACCGGAGCTAGTAGGGCCAACGGACAGGTAGAGCGTATTATGAGTACGCTAAAAAAAAAACATGTTCACAACAATAGAAACCAACTGGCGGTCCTGGCAAGACGCGATCGGGGAAATACAACTGGCCTTAAATTGTACCACCAACCGCGTGACTAAGTCAAGCCCGTTGGAACTACTAATCGGTAAAACAGCGAGACCCTACGGCTTATCCCTACCCGACAATATCCAAGAAAGAGAAGTAAATATCTCCCATATAAGACAGCAGGCGATAAAGAATATAGAAGCAAGCGCCAAATACGATAAGGATAGGTTCGATGAAAACAAAGCTAAAATAGTTAGGTTCAACCTTGGCGATTTCGTATTACGCAAAAACGAGGAAAGAAACCAGACGAAGTTAGATCCGAAATTCAGGGGTCCATTCGTAATAGCAGAGACTTTGGAAGGAGATAGATATACCCTAAAAACCTTAGACGGCAAACGATCATATAAGGACAGACACGACAGACTGAGAAAAATGCCAGAAGGTTGCGTCCCTGCTGAGTTAGACGTCTGCGGTGATGACAACGGCGGTGATAATAACGATGCAAGTACACTGACCTCAGAGGATCATTAACACTGCGTTGTGGTCATAGTAATACACCGAGTGGTTTTATGTGCTTTTTGTTGTAACCCGTTGAGTGGGTTGATGTGCTTTCTGTTGTAACCCGTTGAGTGGGTTGATCTGCTTTTTGTTGTAACCCGTTGAGTGGGTTGATGTGCTTTTTGTTGTAACCCGTTGAGTGGGTTGATGTGCTTTTGGTTGTAACCCGTTGAGTGGGTTTATGTGCTTTCTGGGTGTAATGCACCCAACGTGGCAATATGATCCGACAAACTGAGGTTCACCAGTGTACGAAATCGAAAATGATCTGTTGTGTCATTACGGTCTGACTGGCGACTCACAGAACGCACCTAACACTTTGAATACAAATTATAACATTACAAATTCCTATTCTCTTTTATTTTTCTGTTGTCAAACCTCCGAACGAAACTTTGTTGTTGCACTGGACCCTTGACTTACTTGGACATTTAGTTAAATCGTAAATAATGTCAGTTGTATCGAATCTAATGTAAGAAAACACGATATTTTAGTTACACACGAGGACGTGTGATAGTCAGGATGGCCGTGTCGGAGATGAAAGAACACCGGAGCCTTTGGAATTTTGGATAATCCCGCAACAATGTAACCTAGAGTCTACTATAGCTGTAATTGAACAATTGTAGTTATTCAACCCAATTGTAATTGTTCGAGAGTCGTGATAATGAGCTTGGGCTCGAGGCGACAGTCAGTCGCCGAACGTAGCCGCGGTCACGGGATGAACGCTTTGCCTAACAAAGGTATGGAGTAATTCTATAGCTCTCCTTAAAAGAAATATTCGTGGCGACACGCGACAGTAAACATTCCAACGGTTTCTGTCCCGTGGTTGGCCACACGCAGACACTATTCTTCGAGTAAGATGATTGCCAGATGTCGATGCGTCTCCGCAGTACATGTTCGGCTAGCCCGAGGGCCCGTTATAAATCTTAAGGTTTAGTTAACTAAAGTCCTTCAAACAGACAAACAGTCTTTGTCCCGACTACGGGAAGATAGGGGAGACATATTTTTCAACGAGCGGCGTCTCCCACTAGCAACTTTCCCTCGAGGGCGGCTAGCATCTTTTTCTAACCACCGATATGGAGATTGACCAATTAGCAGCAACGCCAATTTCCCTTACTTTCTGAACGAAGGCTTCTCTCGACGAATCCGATGATCTCGTATCCTTAGACACACCCCATTATAGTTTTCCTCTGTGGCATCATCGAGACGGGAGATTCATTCTCTCTCGCGATCCCGTCGACTAAAGAGTAACGTCTTTACACTCAGCAATTATTTTCACGTTGTACCAACAAAGAGTCAGACTTAGATTCTGCGAGAACGTCCAACTATCATCCCGTTGGCCGCGGATTCGTTATCGAACTTGAGACCATTGTCACTAGCGCCCAAACGCCGTGGTAGATTGTCGAATCCGTGTTACCCATACTTGCGTCAATAAATCGTATCTTTGTCACACCGCAACGATGGCTACCTTCAATGAAGACTCATCAAACACCAACAGCCCTATCCTCAACGCTACCCCGACATATCTAATAGTGCGAGATCAGAACGTTTAGCTTTAAATAAGAATTATGTAACTACAGATTGCACAGGACGACGGTGGCTATGTGGTTACTGTAGCTGACTGCAAACACATAGGTTGGCGGTTGGAATCCATTGCCGACTCGATTTTGACATAAGTGTGTTCAGGATCAGAAGTGAAATGTGATGTGTGTGAGAATGCGTACTTGGGCGACGCAGCTTCTACGTCTTAGGTCTCTCTAGGAAATTACCTCACGAGATGTGAAAAATAAAAATAAAAATGCAATAAAGAAAAAATAAAAAAAGTAAGAAAGAAAAAAAGCCTACCTATGAAAACAATATAGAAAAATGTGAAAAAAGCCTACCTATGAAAAGAATATAGAAAAAATGTGAAAAAAGCCTACCTATGAAAACAACATAGAAAAAACAAAAAAAGGAAAAAGGAAAAAAACTTTCTCCTCATATTCGTAATACTTGTAACACAGCAACGTTGATACTAATCCCGAACAACGAAACGAAGGTCACCTGTTATCAAAATGGTTGTGAAGAAGGATAAGGAAGTGAATATCCGTACTGTCATTGTCTTAGTGTAGTAGTCCAGCTACAGATTCCAGGATTACATCCCCCCGTGGCCCCGTAGTCCATATTTTTTGATAATTCCTACAATAATATTACATAATTATACTTACAGATTTTTATGCCAATTTATCTGCGAGAATATGTTTAAAAAAGTAAAATCCCGGTAAAAGACAAAAGGGTAGACATTTGCATTACCTATTAAGTATTATAGAAAAATATTAGAGGAAACATATATATTTTATCGTCCTCTCCAAGGTCGGTGCAGCTGATATATAAAGGGGGTCCTATCCAAGGTCGGTGCTGCTGGTATATAAAGGCGGTCCGATTCCCGGCGGAGCCAGCATCATCCGACCTAGGCAGATCAGTATAGTCGAACATTTAACATTCGAAATTTTTTCGAAAACTTGTAAACCATGGAGATTTTACAAAACACAAACGATCGGTTCCGAGAAGGAGTTCCCGTCCGGGTGGTTCGAGTCGAATCACTTACCACCATGTGGGTTCGTTTGGCTGGATGGCCGAAGATAACCCAAACACTCAATTTGAAGATGATGGAACATCCCGTGGAGTACTTGCCGAAGGCGAAAAGTTTAAGAACAGGCATGCTAGTCGCCGTGCTAGTAGATTTTAAGGAATCTAGCGCTTGGGAAAGAGCCATCCTTTTACAAAGGACCATGACTGGCTACATCGTCTTTCTAATCGATTGGGGGTTAGAAAGCGAGCAATGTCTCGATTCAATACGGCTGCTGCCCCGTAAATTGGCAAAAATGGCACCGTGGGCTAGAAAAATCGTCCTGCCAGGTGTACGAGAACAACCGATCCAAGGGAAGAGACATCGAGTGGCCCAATTCACCATGTTGAGACGGACAGGGAGCCTAGTCAACATCGATCCTTCTCCAGGAGAATCAATAACTGCAAGGTTGCTGCTGGACCGAGAGCCGGGAGAATCCGCAAGAGATATGGCAGCATACTGGCTGGAGTTGGGATACCTCGATCCCGAATAATCGCTACTATTGCCAGACTCTTTTTTTCTAAGTATAATAATTCTTGTATGTATGGTTGTATGTACGGTTTTATGTGGATATTTGTATTTTTTTTTATACATATTACTACTGAATTGTATATTCTTAGTCAAGTATGGTTTTGTATGTCTGGTTTTGTATGTATGGTTTCGTATGTATGATTGTATGTACAGTTTTATGTGAATATTTGTATTTTTCTATATATATTAGTACTGAATTGTATATTCTTAGTCAAGACTCTAGGTGAATAAAAACTAATGAAAGCTTAAAAACTTTTCAACGCTCTCTTATCGCTCCTTCTCATTCACACAAGTCCTACAATACTAAATTTAATGTTCAGCTGTACGAATTGCAAGTAAAAAAAAATAAAAAATAAAGAATAAAATAAAAGTACGAAATACAAAAAAAAAGAATAAAAGAATAAAATAAAATAAAAAAGGAATAAAAGAAATAAAATAAAATAAAATAAAAAAAACGACGACTAGCACTCACGAGTGATATCAAGTCGGTGAAACAATTCCAAAAAGAAATGAAGCCTTTCCTCTACGAGGAGAGGCGTACGTCTCCGCCACGGTGGCCATCATCGGGCCCCGGAAATAAACGAAGCAGGTCACCCACCCCACGGGACAAGTGCCGCCACTGCGGTGCTTATGGACATACGATATCTGAATGCCGCAAGAAGAAGATGAGGTTGGAATCGAAGGAGGGCCCCCGACGCCTGCGGGAAAGCCGACCGGCCGCATCGCCAAAAACATCGTGCTTCAAATGCCATAAGCCGGGACACATCGCGCCGCGTTGCCCTCTGCTGCGAGAAGGGAAACGTCGTTCCGAGGGAGAGCATCGTGTCGATGCCTGTGTCACAGACGAAATTCGAGCAGCTGTATATAACAAACCGAAATTCCGAACGCCTTATCACGTGTGACCGTCCGGTCAGCATCCGTTCTCAGCCGCCTGTGTGGCATTCGATCACTCCAGCCGTTCTCCGAATTTTACACTAAGCATAAACAAAACCTTCTCCCACTCCAACGAATGGAAGAATATAAATGCTCCCTTCAAAATCATCCAGTCAGTCTAATAAAAAATTCTTAACTAATCCAAGTATCGAAAGTGTATCATCGCGAACCGAAAAAATTGTATAAATTGAGTCAAAAATAAAAAGAACTTTATCTCCTTTTCGGAAATTAACAAGTTCCTTATTTTTACCTTAATTTTACACGACACCTGCGTGGTGGAAGCCCCCACCGGTAGATTAAATCAGCAGGGTGAGTAGTTCCCATTCTATTCCGATTCTGGAGCCGAGTGCTCGCTAATTAAAGAATCCGCAGCCTCGAAATTGTCCGGCAAAAGAACGACTCACGTAGTAGCACTGCGAGGACAGTGACCCGAGCGATATGAGTACCCCGACCTCCGACGAGGGTCATTAACCCAACGCCAGGAAGCTGAAGCGGCCGTGTATTCACATGCACTGCCAGCGGCAACGCCAGGAAGCTGAAGCGGTCGTGTATTCACATGCACTGCTAGCGGCAACGCCAGGAAGCTAAAGCGGTCGTGTATTCACATGCACTGCTAGCGGCAACGCCAGGAAGCTAAAGCGGTCGTGTATTCACATGCACTGCTAGCGGCAACGCCATGAAACTGAAGCGGTCGTGTACTCGCGCGCACTGCCAGCTGCAATGTTACGAACCTCAATCGGTCGTGTATTCGCACGCACTACCAGTGAAACTCTGTGCAGTCGTGCAATCTACAAAATCAAAATTCATCTGGGTGCAAAATCGCAAATAGTCCGTCACGCCACTCCGATCCGACTGATAAACCACAGGATGCAACTAATGTTTCGAATACTAATCATGATGTTAATAATTCTGTCCTTTTATTGTCGTTACCGAAACCTCGAGCAAAATCCTGTTGTCGAACTGGACCCTTGGTTTATTTGACATTTGATTAAGTTGTAAATAATGTTGATTGTACCGAATCTAATGTTAGGAAAACCCAATATTTTAGCTACACCCGAGGACGTGCGATAGTCAGAATGGCCGTGTCGGAGGTAAGAGGACACCGGTGCCTTCCCTTTGAAACCTCGGGAGGATCCATAGGGGCATTGCAGTTGGAGTCTACAGTTGTAATTAAGCGATTTGCCGTCATTCTGCCCAGTTGTATTTGTTTGAGACTTGTGACAATGAGCTTGGGCTCAAGGCGACAATTAGTCGCCGAACGTAGCCGCGGTCAACGGGACGAACTCTCCATCTAACAAAAGCATTGAGTAACCCTATAGCTCTGCTTAAAAAAAAGATTTGTGGCGGCACGTGGCAGTAAACATTCCAACGGTTTCTGTCCCGTAGCTCGCCAAACGCAGATCCTATTCTCCGGTCAAGATGTTTACCAGATGCCTACGCGTCTCCGCAGTACGTGGTCGGCTAGCCCGAGGACGGTTATAAACACTAATATCTAGTTATCTAAAATCCTTCAACAGATAAACAGTCTTCGTCCCAGTTACAGGAAGACAGGAGAGACCTATTTTTCCACGAACGACGTCTCCCACTAGCAACCTTCCCTCGAGGGCGCTAGCATCCTTTTCTAACTACCGATATGGAGATTGACCAATTAGCAGCAACGTCAATTTCCCTTACTTTCCGAACGTAGGATATCCCCGACGAATCCGATGATCTCGTGTCCTTAGACACAACCCATCATAGTTTTCCTCTGAGGTATCACCGGGACGGAAGGTCATTCTCTCTTGCGATCTCATCGACAAAAAGATTAACGCCTTAGGGTCAGCGAATATTAATAAAGAATCCGACTTAGATTTTTTGCGAGTGCGTACGACTACCATCCCGTTGTGCGCGGATTGAACCTAGGACCATTGTCATTAGTTTCTCGAGTATCTAATACCACGGTTACTTGTCCGGTTCTATGATAATCGTATTTGCACTAGCCAATGTCTTCTCTATTGCATAACGACGACGTGTAATCCAAACGAAGATTCGTTTCACGCCCCTAACCCTAATTCTAATGTAAAGACGACATATATATATATATATATATATATATATATATATATATATTAATATTACATTTGCAGTGTAAAATGGAGTTCAACGAGCGCTCAAACGTCGAAATATCTCCAACGGGAAGGAAATGATGGCTATATTTCTTCGAAATCGACGAAATCTTCGCGATTTGCGAGCTATATTGCTTGTTTCGACGCTTAAACGGTAGTGCATTGCATTTGCAGTGGAAAATGGAGTTCAACGAGCGCTTAAACGTCGAAAAGTCTCGAACGGAAGGAAATGACGGCTAGTTTCCGTCAAAATCGACGAATCATCACGATTTGCGAGCTGTTGGGCTTGGTTCGACGCGTAAACGGTAGAGCATTACTGTTGCAGTGTAAAATGGACTTCAAAGAGCTCGTAAACGTCAAAATATCTCCAACGGGAAGGGAATGACGGCTACTTTTCGTCAAAATCTACGAAATCATCGCGATTTGCGAGGTATTTTGCTTTTTTCGACGCTGAAACGGTAGTGCATAACATTTACAGTGTAAAATGGAGTTTAGCAAGCGCTTAAACGTCGAAGTGTCTCCAACGGGAAGGAAATGGCAGTTAGTTTTCCTCAAAATCGACGAAATTTTCGCGATTTGCGAGCTATTTTGCGTATTTCGACGCTTAAACGGTAGTGCATTGCATTTGCAGTGTAAAGTGGTGTTCAACGAACGCTCAAACGTCGAAATATCTCCAACTGGGAGGAAATGACAGTTAGTTTTCATCAGAATCGACGAAATCTTCGCGATTTGGGAGCTATTTTGCTTGTGTCGACGCTTAAGCGGTGGTGCATTGCATTTGCAGCGTAAAATGGAGTTCAACGAGCGCTTAAACTTCGAAATATCCCCAACGGGAAGGAAATGAAGGCTAGATTTCCTCGAAATCGACGAAATCTTCGCGATTTGCGAGCTGCTGGTCTTGTTTCGTCGCTTAAACGGTAGAGCATTACACTGGCAGTGTAAAATGCAGTGAAATGAGCGCCTAAACGTCGAAATGTCTCCAACGGGAAGGAAATGACGGCTAGATATCATCGAAATCGACGAAATCTTCGCGATTTGCGAGCTGCTGGGCTTGTTTCGTCGCTTAAATGGTAGAGCATTACACTGGCAGTGTAAAATGCAGTGAAATGAGCGCCTAAACGTCGAAATGCCTCCAACGGGAAGGAAATGACGGCTAGATATCATCGAAATCGACGAAATCTTCGCGATTTGCGAGCTATTTTGCTTGTCTCGACGCTGAAACGGTAGTCCATTACATTTGCCGCGTAAAATGGTGTTCAACGAGCTGTCAAACGTCGAAATATTTTCAACGGGAAGGAAATGGCAGTTAGTTTTCCTCAAAATGGACGAAATCTTCGCCCTTTGCGAGCTATATTGCTTCTTTCGACGCTGAAACGGTAGAACATTACATTTGCAGTGTAAAATGGAATGAAACGAGCGCTCAAACGTCGAAATATCTCCTACGGGAAGGAAATGGCAGTTAGGTTTCATCAAAATCGACGAAATCTTCGCGATTTGCGAGTTATTTTGCTTGTCTCGACGCTTAAGCCGTAGTGCATTGCATTTACAGTGTAAAATGGAGTTCAACGAGCGCTCAAACTTCGAAATATCTCCAACGGGAAGGAAATGACGGCTAGATTTCCTCGAAATCGACGAAATCTTCACGATTTGCGAGCTATATTGCTTGTTTCGACGCTTAAACGGTAGTGCATTGCATTTGCAGTGTAAAATGGAGTTCAACGAGCGCTTAAACGTCGAAATATCTGCAACGGGAAGGATATGACGGCTACTTTTCGTCAAAATCTACGAAATCATCGCGATT
>NW_022883214.1:0-34184 GCF_011952255.1 Bombus vosnesenskii
GCATAAGAACATTTATATAAATAATATAATTGTACAATAAATGTACGCAAACATTGACATTATTTATTGTTAGGGAAAAATCGACATAAATTTCCTCTATATTGTCTATTGTAATGATCAAGTTTATTTCGTTGATTGGTGGTTCATCGGCTTATTCTGTTTTTGCCGAGCACACGCGTTTTTGTGGCTTGACGGTGAACTCGACCTAGGCAGTTTTTGCATAAAAGAATGTGTGTGTGTGTTTGCAGAGAATGCCTACATGAAGACAAGAGGGCTTAGTCAGCGAGTTCAAGCGGACGTCTCTCTTTACCTGGCAGTTAAATAATATTTCAATCTCCCGTAATCTTTCAATCTCCCGTAATCTTTTAATCTCCCGTAATCTTTCAATCTCCCCCTATCATACCTACATATACTATGAACAAAATACTGTATCCGGTAGCAACCTACGCATAGGTTGCACGGACGCACAATTATAGGCAGAATTCATTCAAGCGATACCGGCAGTTTTTCGCGAATATCTCGGAAATTAAGCAAGTTCAGTCCCTGTATGGATAGGAAAAGATTTTTCAAAATATAGATTTGCACGACATACGCAAAAAACATCAAAATCGAAGTTTAGTCAGTCTTACTACAGTTTCAGTAAATAGTGAATATAGACTAATATCTACGTAACATAGTGTAATTAATATCGCAATCTCGTTATACAAACTTGAACGAACGTATAAAGTGTCAATTTTGAACGATCCTTTAGTTTTACGATTTATTCCTTTTTTCGCTAGCCGAACCGTGGACGTCAACCGACATGCCGGTGGAAGTGTCATCGCTCAAGAAAGGCCACCCGCTCAGAAACAGTAATAAAGTAGACGAAACATCCTGCATGCCATAGCTATCGAAATAATAACAAAACAGCCCCTCCAAAGGGACTAAATCCTCCATATAAAAACCCTCCTAAATTAGCGCTCAACACATTATTCTGTTGTAACACTTTGAACCGACACTCTGTTGGATTTATACAATAAAATTTCCATCAACTTATACGAAGTTCAATTTCAATCAGAAGCAATGTCTACTGTCCTCGCTCTCCTAACCAACATTATCATCCACAAATCCGATGGTTAGACACACCTATCACTAGCTTTCCTCCGACAGAGCATCGTCACAGAACTTTACTTATTTTTCATCGTTAGAATAGTCAACATACCTTTATCGGGTTTCTACCCTTAAATCAATCGTTTACTTAACTTGTACATACGCACCAGCGTAACTATCTCTTTACGAAGTTGTTGAAATAAACATTAATTTATACCTGTTAATTTAGTGTAAACTCAATTGAACCACCCCTATTATCGTAACAGAAATTAGGGGCTCGATCAGTTTGTAACGTCGCCCAGAAGCCAGGAATCCGCCGACCTCAGGATATGCATACAACACCTGGTCATGCGATAGCGGTGAGAATAGACAGTAACCGAACTCCCACCCGTGATATATATGAATCATAGTGAGGAGGCAAAGATCCCTGTTCTTTAGTAAGTAAGTCAGTCTGTATTTTGCTACTGAAGTGTAACTTCGCCTTTTGAATAAAGTATTGTTCATTCGCCTATCTTTTTTTATATATATCGAAGATGAAAGGAAAGCCGAAGCCTTTTCTTGGAAATTTTGGGAACATCCTCTACTCTAGCCTAGATTTTATCCTAGCTGTAATTGTTCAAGATTTGTGATAGCGAGATTGGGTTCGAGGTGACAATTGGTCGCCGAACGTAGCCACGGTCACGGGATGGACATTTTGCCTAACGGAGGTCTGGAGTGGTTGTATGGGTTTTCCGAGAAATGTGGTAGTGGCGGCATGCGGCCTCGGGAGCGGGCCTAGCCACGTGTGATGTTGCCCCAGAGGTGCCGATACAATGGGACATACATTGTATTAATAATCAAACTCGAGGTAGAAACTGCCTAGCAACGGTGTTTGGAACTTTCTCGATGTTTCCAACGAGTATGTATCAAAATTCAGGCAGAAACTGCCTAGCAACGGCGTTTGGAACTTTCTCGATGCTTCCAAACGAGGATAGAAAGCAAATGCAATCGTACAGCGAGAAAAATCTCCACGAGGCTGGCATTCGTGCGATTGTCTTGGAGAGTAACACATCGAGCATTTTCAACAATCGTATTTTTGCGTCTAAGATTAGTCTACGTTTAGTAAAGAGTTATTCCGTTGACCGTGGATTCGTTTAAACACAAAAACGTTAAAGAGTTATTCCGTTGACCGTGGATTCGTTTAAACACAAAAACGTTGTTAATAGCATTCATTAAACTTATTATTCGTAAATCATACTATTCATTAAACTTACTATTCGTTAAATAAGTTTAATGAATAGTGCTAGTCTAATGAATAAGTCTAATGAATAGTTCAATGAATGCGCTATTAATAAAGGAACTTGTTTGGATTCAGAAGATGGATACACCTATTGGCAGCCACATCCACTATTCCTATGTAAGTTCGAGCAATATGACGTCTTGTACGAAGGAATCGCCACAAAAATTCAAGAAATAAAAACCAATAGCAACCCGACGCTACCGGGTTTTGCCTTTACGACTCAAGAAATAACCTTTGTGCTAACCAAAACTGGAGAACAGCCTTTGTGCGGATACACCCTGTTATCCACAGAACACCCCAAGCTCTTTTTCCTAAAAACGACTAAAGGAAATACATTTATACCCAAACGTAAAACAGCAGTCAAAAATTTGGATATATTCCATACGTTAACTCAAAATTCATTTACGTAGAAAAACTGTCAGAAGACAAATAACGGCACTCTATCAGGATATATTGACACTAAGATGCATCTCGGAAAAGAAAATAATAGAGAATGCATTCAGTCTAGCAACTATATTACCTGATGAATTTGCGTATGCAATAACCAAACCTCCAGGACACATGGCTTTGGTCGCAGGAGAAGCAGTACACATAGTTAAATGCATTCCAGTTCAAGTGAAAGTAGGCAATGCCCTGGCCGCGCTGAGTGCACTCGTTCCCGTTAGATCACGAAAGTTAAGCAGCGCCGGGCACGGATAGTACTTGGATGGGTGATCGCCTGGGATTCCGTGTGGCGTTGGCAGAGCGCGCTGGGCCCGCCGCGCCCCCCATGCGGTGGTTGATACGGATGCCAGCGCGAAGGTTCGTTTCTCAGAGGAGATTCCTGATCAAGTGTTGGAGGCTTTCCTACGCCACCATTCCTCAGATCAAGGGGGGGTACTTGTCCTGGAGTACTCTCATGGTGTTTAGATAGGTTTCGTGAAATGTATCCTGATGCTCCGTGTGTAGATTTTGACTTTACTTGGTAACAGTGCCTTATTTATTCATGTGTGCATATATGCCTAAATGTGTTCCCAGCGGGTGTTATTTTATTGGAGTGATTTTGTCTATATTCTTATATTTTATTTAATAAGATATGTTTTGTTTGTTGTTTTTCTCCCTTGCATTGACACGCGGTGAGTAGCGTCGGCTTCCGGATGACGGGTTGTGCATCTTGATTGTTGATTTGGTATATTATCATTACGTAGATTTTGATTACTATTTCCATGTGATTGTTTCCTCCGGTGTTTGATTTGATTTATGTTATGTTTGTTTATGTTATGTTTGTTTATGTTATTGTTTGTTTATGTTATGAACATGTTATGAACATAGGTTTTGGTCATTTCGATATTAACGTTTAATGATGCATACGGAGGTATCTTCGTCAGAGGTTCCCATGCGGACTGTTCCAGTGCATATCTTGTTTTGTTTTCTTTTATTTAGTTTATCCTTTTTCGTTCATTTTTTATTCACTGCAAGTAGTATTCCAGCGCAAGAAGAAGAGGGGTTGTAACCAGCCACGAGAAACAAACCATGGATTAAAATCTTATAATAAATTATTAAACCCTTAACTACTCATGGTGAACGGATTAAGAAGAAATAATAAATGACAATTAATACAATACACAGTAGCAAAAATGTTAAAATCTGTTAACGAACAGTCACGAGAAAGGAAAACTGGATCGTAATCAGCTATCAACCCGTCCATGATTGACGAATTAGAAGGAATATATGAAACACTGAAAGATAAAGGCAATACCCCGAAAGGAAAATCCCATTGTGACGCACTGACAAAATGAATCAACAAAAACTTCATAATAAAGCGAGACATGTTAATAATAAAATATTTTTGTTCTGTTACACAGAATGGGCGTTGAATTTAACAATCAGAAGAACCAATTGTTATACCTTCCGGATGGAATCTTACCTAAGGACTACCCGGATGCTTACGAGGAATTGTTATTCAGTTGTTGCGTCCATCTAATCCGCTCTGCTTACTAGTTCCAATATGTTTTTATTTGTCAAGACTGATTGGATCCGGAGGATCAAGAATTACACGAAGATACGCCAACACACTTGCTGTGTGGAGTACCGGAGCGAACTACAGCAAAGCATTGCCGAATGTGCGATATAGATATGTCACAGATACAACCCGCGACATCCAGTACTGAGTGTATAAACGCTTACATGGATCTTACCGAAACCGAAAAAAGTTTTCTGGCTTTTGGAAAGATAACTTGCCCCGTTGTCCCCCTAGATGACTACAATATCATTATCGACAACTTACACGGATAAATACATATACATATACATATTTATACATATACATACATATACATACATACATACACATGTCGGATCACGATTCGAATCTTGGGCGCGCGACGACTCTTCATGTGGACTAGCCATCGTTTCACAAAGCCGAGATTTTATTTACACGTATATACAGGTCTATCACTAAGCTTAACAAATAATAGGTACAACTAATAATAAGTCTAACAAACACTAAGCCTAATGAATAATACGATCTACGAATAATTAAATTAAATAATACTATTAGCAATGTTTGAGTTCAAACGAATCCACGGTCACCGGGATAACTCCTTACTAAGCGAAACTAACTTAGACGCAAATGCGATAGTCGAAAATGCTCGATGTATCACTCTCCAAGGCAATCGCAAGAATGCCAGCCTCGTGGAGATTTTTCTCCCTGTACGATTGCATTTTGTTTTCTATACCCGTTTGGAAGCATCGAGAAGGTTCCAAACGCCGTTGCTAGGCACACTCGTTGGAAGCATCGAGAAAGTTCCAAACGCCGTTGCTAGGCAGTTTCTGCCTGGAGTTTTGATTACTAATACAATGTATGTCCCATTGCATCGGCACCTCCGAGGCAACATCACACGTGGCTAGGCCCGCTCTCGAGGCCGCATGCCGCCACAACCACATTTCTCGGAAAACACATACAACCACTCCAGACCTCCGTTAGATAAAACATCCATCCCGTGACCGTGGCTACGTTCAGCGACCGATTGTCACCTCGAACCCAATCTCGCTTATTACAAATCTTAAGCAATTGCAACTATAATAAAATCTAGGCTAAGGTACTAGAGGATGTTCCCAAAATTTCCAAGGAAAGGCTTCGGCTTTCCTTTCATCTCCGACATACATATAATTGTAAATTACTATAGTAACGGGCCCAAGAAAGTAAGAATAAAAAAAAAAAGAAAAACAAAAACAACAACTCAATTGAAAACGTAACAATAACAATTAAAATATTTTTTTCGTGGCAGCGGTGGGATGCGCTCCACAGAGGATTAAAGTTCTTACGATTATTGACAAAATATAATAGAGAATATGGCAACTCCATTAGAATCATTGAACGAAGACATGCTCTTGACATTGTCAGAAAAACTAAGAGCAATGTGATGCAAATTTTCGAGTAATGAGCCGACATGAGTACAAAAACCAATGAATTACAAGACGACATGCGTTCACTCAAAACAAAAAAGGAAATCGAGACACCCGTATCACTGCCGATAATTCCTCAGGTGACAATACCGACAGACGGTAGCCCCCAACTAATCAAGTTAAAAGACGCGATCGAGTCAGTACCAATATTCGACAGACATCGACCCTCAGTATTTCAATTTTTAAGAGCATGCGAGCGCGCACGAAACATGATTCCGCGGCATCAGGAGCCTCAATTGGTAAAATTATTAATGAATAAGCTTCGCGGGCACGGGTACCTCGCCGTAGAGGACAGTCAGCTAAACAGTTTGGACGATTTCGGGAACAAATTAAAGGATATGTTCGGCCCAGGGAAATCCCTTAACGAATATAAGGGAGAATTAGGAACAATATTGGAACGACCGGGGGAAGACATACTAGACTATATAGATCGCGTCAGAAACCTTAGGTTAGCAATAATGGACGGAGAAAGATGTGATTACGGTATTATATCTCAGGATGTTCAAGACACAATAGATTGGGACACAAGGGAGGCCTTCGTTAAGGGACTCCCAAACGAGGTATATTTGCGAGTAAAAATAGCGGGATACCATTCTTTAGAAGAACTCGTATCGCCAAGCCGTTAAAGCAACGCGAGAATTAAAACGAGCAAAGGACAGAACGCAATACCAACGTCCGACACCTCCGAACAATTACAATCGTAACAACGTTCGTCCCCCGAGCAATAGTAAAAACATCGGAAACAACCGCCAGGATCGAAGACCTATATCGCCGCCGCAAAATGGCCCAAACGCTCCGAGACAAAATGCGCTAACATGCAATTATTACAAAAAAACCTGGGCATTTGATAAAAGATTGTTATACATTCAAAGCCAGAGTAGACGCTAGGATAATCGTACCCTATGCATCGGAACAATCGGGAAACCGGGCACGTCCTTCGGGAGAATGGGGCGAGCCACGAAGGAACGATATTTCGAATCGCCCGAGAGTACAGGCAGTAGCAAGAAAGCCGGCACCTACGCCAGTAAAACAAACACGAGCAGCGATCCCCGTAAAATCAACTACACGATCTACAACAAAAACCAGAACGAATGTAAAGCCGGCTGTAAAACCAACGGAACCACCACCAAATACTGTGGGAAAACCTTCCTGCTGGATCAAAAAGAGAAGAAAATACGAGAAGAATTGACAAAAGAAAATCACCAAGGATCGGACTCAGATTTGGACTCTCCGGATTGTTTCAATAAAAATGAACGAAACTCCAAGTACTCCCACCGCTAGAATAGTCTCCCCAGATTTAAAAACTAAGACAAATTTACTATTAGACTCCGGATCAGAAATCAATATTGTTACGTTTTTGTTTGGTTCGTTTTGGTTGTGTTGCCGTTAATTTTTGAATTCAGATTAAATTGTAGTGTTGTCTGTTATTTAATGCGATTGACAATTAAACTCCACGTTTCGGCTAACCTGCTACGCGCAGGAGTACTGGCACGGGAGAGGATTAAAGTCGGTGAAAATAAATGTTCGCTTAATCCTATTATATTATTAGACAAATATTCTTCACAAAAAATGTTTATTCATATCCTAATTGGAAATTGACAGAATTGTCGTTGAAATTTCAAATACTCGAAGTTACTCGAATCGTTCGCAATATGTTTTCACTCTTATTAATTACAAGATTTTAATTTGATAGATTTGCGATAATTTACAAATTGACAAATGCAAACACGTCGATTAACAAGACTAACAAGAACTGGGGAACTGAGGAACTCTGAACTAAGGAATTATCTCTCTCTCTCTTCTATGTCGCTACGCTTATTTATATGTCGGAGATGAAAGAACACCGGAGCCTTTGAAACTTTGGATAATCCCGCAACATTGTAACCTAGAGTCTACTATAGCTGTAATTGAACAATTGTAGTTATCCAATCCGATTGTAATTGTTCGAGAGTTGTGATAATGAGCTTGGGCTCGAGGCGACAGTCAATCGCCGAACGTAGCCGCGGTCACGGGATGAACGCTTTGTCTAACAAAGGCATGGAATAATTCTATAGCTCTCTTTAAAAAGGAAATAGTTGTAACACTCGACAGTACACATTCCAACGGTCTCTGTCCCGTAGCTCGCCACACGCAGACCCTATTCTTCGAGTAAGATGATTGCCAGATGTCGATGCGTCTCCGCAGTACATGTTCAGCTAGCTCGAGGGCCCGTTATAAATCTTAAGATTTAGTTAACTAAAATCCTTCAAACAGACAAACGGTCTTTGTCCCAACTACGGGAAGATAGGGGAGACATATTTTTCAACGAGCGGCGTCTCCCACTAGCAACTTTTCCTCGAGGGCGGCTAGCATCTTTTTCTAACCACCGATATGGAGATTGACCAATTAGCAGCAACGCCAATTTCCCTTACTTTTTGAACGAAGGCTTTCCTCGACGAATCCGATGATCTCGTGTCCTCAGACACACCCCATTATAGTTTTCCTCTGTGGCATCATCGGGACGGGACGGGCATTCTTTTACGCGCTCCCGTCGACCAAAGAGTAACGTCTTTACGCTCAGCAATTATTTTTACGAGTCAGACTTAGATTCAGCGAGAACGCCCATCTGTCATCCCGTTGCCGCGGATTCGTTATTGAATCGGAGACCACTGTCACTAGTGTCGCGGACGTCTCACCGCCGTGGTAGATTGTCAAACCTGTATTAATCATACCTGTGTCAATAAATCGTATCTTCGTTACACCGCAACGATGGCTACCTTCAATGAAGACTCCTCAAACACCGACAACCCTATCCCCAATGTCATTCCGACATATATATCCACCGAAAATGCGCTCTTGTAGACAAACGCTCGATTCGCGCCATAGCTTTTAAAGCTTGTCGCATCTTAATCCGTTGGAAAAAGTTTTTCCTGTAGCATATTTTATTTTTACGAACCAACAAGGTCTTTGTTTATTTCCTTCTGCTTTTGCTCCAATTTCCCCATTGCTTTACCAAGGATAGTATTTCAGAGCCATTAGTCAAGTTCATTATAACAATAAACGTACGTTTCGGAAACATTTTGTGCTGTGAAACAGAATACACTAAAGTTTGAAGGTCACATCGATTTTCGAAAGTTTATAAATGGAGGTGTATGACAGTATCACCAGCTGTTGCTGTCCAAGTAACTCCAACATCCAAATACTACAACGATTCCAATCGAAAGCGCTAAGAGCCTTAATAGACGCACCTTGGTATGTTACCAACGAAACCATCCATCGCGACCTCAAGATACTGCAACGCTCGACATCGGATTGGTTGCTGTTTATCATTCGAAATGTTAATCTGCGCTGTGATGATTAGATCATTGGATAATAATTCGGATGCTATTGGTCTGATATGTTCGGTCATCAACGGAGTCGTCGATCGTCGGCGTCATTGGTTATGTGTTCGTCTGTCACTGGGCGGTGGACTTGGAGACGCGGCTATTTGTGGTGTTTCCGATCTGTGGTCTGTTGTGTGCTTTTGGCGACGAGTGGGTGATACGTAGGGTGGCAAAGAAGGTGTTGTGGATCGGCTATTTGATGGGGAAGATTTCGGGCTGGACTTGCTGGAACGAGACCCTGAATGGCGTTTTGTCCTATGCAGCATTGTATGATGTCGTTCTCCGCATACGCGACATGATCCTGCGAAACAATGCTTCGTTGCGTGCCCTTTCCCGAGGCAGCTGAGGCATAGTGATGCTCTTTTGACCTCCCGAATGCGTTCGCAAAGGGATTTGATTTTGAAGGTGTCACATCTCCAAATGAGGTGTGGTCCTTGACAGGTGGGGCATGTTGGAGTAACCTGTGTCGCCGTAAGTACATGCCCTCATGGTGCGCGTTGACGGACCGGAGTAGTTTGTTCCGGTGATTCTCTTGTTTGTTTGACCGTGGTGATCGGTCTGGAGCTTCGTGCTAATCTCTCTAGGAAGTTTAGTAAATGAATGTACGGAGGCACCTCGTTATTGGGCAGCGTCATTTCCCAGTGTTTTTGGATACTTAGTGGTATTTTCGAGAGGATGAGGCTGTTGAGCATAGCACTGGTATCGGGGTAGGATTCTCCTAATTTGTTCAATGCATATATGTGTTGTTTAAATGTGTGGACTAAGCGCCTTAATTCCGTTGGAGATTCTTTGGTTATCCTTGGATAATCAATTATTGCCATGCAATGACTGAAAGCTGTGTATCGTGGACATTCGAAACTTTCCTTGAGAACGGCTATAGCCTGACTGTAGTTTAATTACTAAGGGGTAACGCGTTTAAACAATCGGCTGCTTCTCCTTGCAGGGCGGACTGCAGGTAATGGAATTTCTGTATATCCGTGAGACTAGGATTTTTATCGATTGTGGAAGAAAAGGTATCATAAAACGTGTTCCATTTCTCTAAGCTTCCGTCAAAAGTAGGCAGCCGAAGATCTGGTAATTTAATGGCTATCGCATTTAAACTTGCGGATGATGCACAGGTTGGAAGGTTTATGGATGTCGACGGCGATGCTGCTTGCGCGTTCCTCAGAAGATTTTGTAGCTTTATGTCTACCGCGACGTACTGATTCCTTATTTCGAAGCCGTGCGCTTGTTCCTCCTCGTCTAATACTTCTAACTCGAGTTGGATCGCTTCGAATTGACTCGCAGCTTCGGTCAGTTGTTTCTCGTAGTTCGTTAACAAGGAGTTTTGCTGACGCTCGGATTGCTCGTACTCGTCCACTCGGTTCGATACGTATGTGAATCGGCCGCTACAATAGCCTCGTCTCCGACGCAGGGAGATGAGTTGGTCTACGCTTGTCATCGTTGCCGAGGATAGGAGATGGTCGAAATAAGGAACGAGCTTACCTTACTATCGTGCGGCGTGAGGTCGCGTGTATGCTTGGCGAAGAACGCCTTGTTCCTTGCCGACGGCCACTCGTTTGGTTGTATTATTAAGTTGTGAAATTCGTTGCGTTGATGACTGTCCAGCTGCGGCGGAAGGCTGCGTGGTTGTGTTCCCTTGCCAATGGGATGTGCTTCTTCGAAGATGACGCGCCTGACGTCACTGGTTTCGCAGTAGTGGTTGCTCCCGCTCCCGCTGCTGGTCTTGATAAAGTCACGTGGCACTGTGTGGTCACTGGTAAGTGCACTCTTCACTGGCACGTAATTCGGCTCGAAAATGTTTCAACCGTTCGCGGAGAGACGCAATCGCGAGATAGCACGTCAACGAGAGTTGTAAGTTCCCGTTACGATTAAATAATCGACGCCACGAACTGATCGATCCCCTTATTTCGATTATGATAATAAGGGTAGTTCAATGAAATTCCACAGAATTAACACAAATAAATTAATGTTTATTTCAACAACTTATTAACTAGAAAGATATAAATGGAACAAAAAAAATGTAACTGCGTTTTGGTTGATAAGTAATGCGCGACATACCACATGTGTTGACGGTTCGACGTCTCGAAAAGTTCTGAACGCCTTTCGATTTTTTTCGTTTTTTCTGGAAGGCGACTCCCACTACGTTCGGATCACGCCACATTCTTTCACGCGAGGTAAAATACGGGCCACGAGTCGACGTTTCTGGAAGTCGCTGTGCTTAATGAACCATGCGCTTGCCACTACAATGTTTGTTTGCCGGGCAGACGCGACGATCCGTCTGCGACATTACAGTGCCGCGATCGATAGTTAAGAATATGACCTATGGTAAGCCGCATGGCGTAACATTCTCCCCCCGTTGAGGGGGTACCGATCAAACTAGGGAGGTGTGGTTGAAGTTCCCATCTTATTTCGTCTCGGTGGCTAGTTGTTCGGGTTTCTCGAGATCGGGTTGAATTGGCAGTGGGACAAGCCTTTTGACGCCCCGATCCAAAATGCTCTTTGCCGTCTGAACTGTAGCTGTCCGGATGACACCATCGGCGCCTGGATGAACCTTGATAACTCGGCCCAGAGGCCAATGCATGGAGGGAACGTTGTCCTCTCTGAGGATGACGATTGTGCCCTTTTGGATGCTGTGTCCACCCTTGCTCCATTTATTGCGGTTGGTTAGCTCGTTCAAATACTCCTTATGCCAGCGGTTCCAAAAATGTTGTTTAAGCTGTTGGATATGCTGCCATTTGGAGAGTCGGTTCGATGGAATGTCTCTGAAATCTCGATCACGTAAGCACATTAATGAATCGCCAATGAGGAAATGTCCGGGAGTGAGGACTAGGAGATCATTTGGATCGGTGGAGATAGGAGTTAGCGGGCGGGAATTGAGGACTGCTTCTATTTCTATGATAAGAGTATTACGGTGTTAAGCTCATATGTTTCTGTTTCTCCACTCGCGCTGCGCCATAATATCCTTTGATATTTCCGATCCTCTGGTCGTACGAGGAATTGCCGATACATTTTCTCGATGTCGCCAGTGAGTACGTACTGATGAGCGCGGAATCTAATTAATATACAAAATAAATTGTGAATTGATTCGAGAATATAGGATTTCCCCATTTTCATGATTATCGTGATTGTTGTATAAATATATTTTTTAAGATACTAATAATTAGGTACTTATAAATTAGTATTATCAATTATTTTGCATTTATAATTCCGCCTCTAGTATAAGCGTTAATTGAAAACTAACTTTATGTTTCAAAAAGTACTAGCAAAGTCGTTGAGTAACAAGCCACTGATGCTAACACAAATAGCATTGTCGTAATTAAATATTTCTAAATATTCATTTTTCATTTTGAACCTGTAGAAACAATTTATTATATATACTATTAGCTAAGTAATTGCATATTTAATTAAGTCGAAATATAAAACTTAGTTATTTTAATAATTTAAAAAATAAAAAACTGACAAACATTTCAATTTAATTTATGGTTGGAACAAAAGACAGTTATTTTTCATTAATTGAAATATTGCAATGCAGAGTACTTTCCAAAATACGCCGAGAGTATTCCTGATGGTGAAACGAGCGTTGCTTCATCGAACGCAGCTAAAGAAAACAACATCTATGTAGTTGGTGGTACGATGCCTGAAATAGAGGGCGCTAAATTGTACAATACCTGTACTATTTGGGGTCCCGATGGAACTTTGATAGCAAAACACCGAAAGGTAAGTAATATATTCCTTTATGGCTTTGAATTTGAAAATATTGGGGCGAAGAAAGTGACTCTATCTAGGAATAATTTAGGAATATACATATGTACATACGTATACTATAACCAATTCTATAATTTACGGTTTATAAAATACGTTATGATACGGGAAACGCCCATTTTTGTTGTAATGTGTAATATAAATTTTTCACATACTTAAAATATTATTATACTTATTTTTTCTCCTTTTTAAACATTATTAAATGATAAGATTTTTTAATAAAAGAAAGTGATAAAAACGCTGTCAGTTATTAAATAAAAAATAATTAAAGTTTAGGAGTTGTAACTTTGATATTAAATTACAAAAGTTGCAGCAATAGAATTAACGACCACATTTTTATGTTATTAGGTACATCTATTCGACATCGACATTCCTAATAAGATTACTTTTCGAGAGAGTGATTCACTCAGTCCTGGTAACTCCCCAACGACGTTCGATGTGAAGGGCTGCAAAATAGGTATTGGCATTTGCTATGATATTAGATTCGAGGAAATGGCACGCATTTATCGGAACAAAGGTACAGTAACTTAATCGATCAATACTTAATTAGCAAAAAATTAAATATCTTTCTTAAATATATTCTATATAAAATTAATATAATCTGTAACTCTGTATAAAAAGAAGCTTAATTAAAAAAACTAGTATATTTGCTGAAAATGAAACAAATAAAAGAATTAAAAGCACAATAAGAGGACTGTCCTCGCATATTCAGAAATGATGGAATGTGAACCGTGCAACTACGAAGTTAATTGGTACTCGGTGGCTTCATATTTCCTGCTTCTCTGGGTTAGGTTGCCAAATGCTGATATATCCAGCGGCATTCAATATGACCACTGGACCACTGCACTGGTCATTACTTCAGCGTTTCAGAGCAAATGATAATCAATTATACGTTGCCTGCATATCACCGGCTCGTGTTCCTTAAGCAAGTTACGTCGCATGGGGACATACACAGTTGACCAATCCCTGGGGAAAGATTCTTTACGATTTGGAAACTCAAGAGAATATGGCAGTCACCGATATCGGTAATTTACAGCTTAAAATAAAAAGCGAGAGATCCATGATGTAATTAATTTTTAGTCTCGTTAATTTATCGATTTAGCCATCTTCCTCTGTATTTGTTGAATTTATTAGTAAGCATTACTTATTACTTCGTCTGTTTCTTTTTTCTATCAGATCTAAAAGTTGTTGAGGAAGTAAGGGCTCAGATACCTACATTTTCTCAGAGACGTACAGATTTGTACGACACTGTCTGTAAGAAGGAGTAACTCTACACTAAAACAGAAAATGTTTTTTTATAATATTTCTACTACGATATCCTTTTTTGTGAATTATTACTAATTTCTTATCATTTGTACTAAATGAATGACTCAATTAAGAAAACCAAAACGTTATAAATAATAATCTGTATATCTTGTGTATCAACATGCAATTGGATATTATAATAATATAGGAATGCTATAATAATATAGGATAATAATATAGGAGAATAATAATATAGAAAAAAATACATGCTTTTAAACACCTTTACTATCGATCACATAAATTGTTATAATTCACAATGATTACGCATACATAAAAGGCCCCTTGATAGTAAAATTTACGATCAAAAGGCAATTACGTGTCGTTTAACAACATTTAATTTATAACACCTTTTAAACATTTAGACAGATTAACACATAACACTTCTTATATATAAATATCAATTCGAAGTTATCAGCTTGGAGAAATTGGTCGATTAATACCTGTAGATTGTCTGTCTCGATGAAAGACTTAAAGAGAGCAAAAACATGATAATGCCGCTACTATAATATTCCTTCTTTCTTGTATCTGTCTGCCTCTCAGGTCGTTTTACTAATTACAATAAGTAATTTCGACTTCTTTGCGCTCTCTTTTAACGCATTCGAGACCGAAAGAACTTCATATCAGTCAGTAGGCAAGGGTATAATATACATATTTTATATATAACTTATGTAGTAATGTATATATCATGTTAATTTCATATTTTTTTCAATATAGAATTATTATATATATATATGACTGTACATAATACATTATAGAATAACATAATATATAATTTTATATTTTAAAAATATGAGGCATACTATTTAAGATTGTCATCGATTTAAAATCAAAGTATGAAAAGGATACCCTGGAGAGAGTAAAACACAGAATCATTCTAACTAAACATTCAGATCGTACCGACACCTAGGTATCGTCTTACAATCAAATCTCGGTCTCGAATGGATTAAAATGAAATACATACTTGCAGCTTCAACATCTTCAATATCGAGGAGATTCAAACTTTACAAATAAATGTAAATTGCGATGTAAAGCAAAGCGATGTAAAAAGGGAAAAAGGAGGAAAGAAGGAACAGGGAAACAAAGAGAAGAAACGAATTTTTCATTTTCTCTTGCCAGGAATATAAGATGCTAAGTAATCTTCCTAAGTAATCTCCTCCAGCTTTTTCTAGTTTGATCAATAATTATTAGTACATGTTAGGAAAACAAATAGAATTCTTGTTCTCAAGCGAGGTATAATTTAAATTTTGTATGTACACAAAAATGTTAAATATCTGTAATAAACATGGTACAATCAATTTTTTTACATAAAATTATATTGTATAGGCTATTGTTATTTAAACATTTTAAATTGGATGAAGAAAAAAATGACGCAAATAAAACGTAGGACATTTTAATTAAAGAGACTAATATAGAGATTTATCTACTTAACTGTGATTAAATCATCTCCACCTAACGCTCTACCTCTTCTATTAATTATGCTTCGTTAAACTATGATTACAGAGGATGGGTTTTTTGATAAAATGACATTCTGACAAATATATATAGATCGATATATATAGATATAGATAGACAAATATATAGATTCTTACCACAGTAGTTATGAATGAACAGTAGTTATTGTATCAATTCCGTTCTTCAGAAGCTTCATTTGTGAAAAGACAATTCGCCAGAATATGGATTCACTGTGGTTATAGCTATAGGATTTCAATCTAGTTGACAGACTTGCTTTACGTAGAGAATATCTGTCTCTTGTTCTACCTTATCGCGATTCTCTCCTATACGCCTTGTCGAGCAAAGTAATATTGGCATATATCTCGGCTCTGGTTACAATCATTAGTTTCCGCCTAAACGGTTAGAATCACATAGCTCGCGCTCTACTCTCGTTTATTCAACATTCAGGCCATAGGGTCGCATGCGACGAGTTTTATGTTAATTCCGACCGATTACAATACCTTTCTTTCGTTTACAAGGAACGACGAGACTGGCAGTTGCGTGATTTCCAATGCAAAAGCCGCGATATCTGCCCGATAACCTAACCTCAACCGATTTTGTTGTACTATTCTTATGTGGACTTCGTTTGTACCACTTTCGTAACAAAAATAGAATACGTAGAACACAGCATTCCGTTATGCGATATTGTCGATTCCTAACATCCGAAAAATCAGAGATAATTATTTCCCTACAGTTGTACATTTGTGTGAAAAATTACGAACGTAAAGTTGTTTGGTGCATGCACAGTCCTCCCCGCCCCTGCATTTGCGTGGACATGCTAGAAAGATTCACTTTTCCACGGTGAAACTGTATGTATTATAATTTCATTTTTACAAAGGTCGAACATCCTACTATGCATAAATTTAATATTAATATAAGCAGGTTTCGTGTTAAGTATTACATCTGACGTATGAGCACACGTGTGTACGAGCCTTGGTTTTAAATGTCTTATAGTAGACACCGAAAAGATTATTCAGTTGGATATCTGACTCAACATCAATATTTTACTAGGAGATAACATGTTAAGAACACGCTGGTGGATGGCATGGGAGATGATGAATGAAGACATACTTCTGTGAGATACATAAAATAGTAGTCAGAACGTATTTTGGCGCTTGGGGACAGCAACAGCTTTTTTTTTGTTTTTATTTATTTGTTGAATTTACAATCAATTCTCGCGTTGAGAATTTTCAGTAATTTCTCTGGCGTGGCGCAGTGACATGGCTGTTTATTTACAATAAGTTAATACTTATTATAGATAGGTATAATTTATAAGTATTATAAGTAAGTGCATATGCTTAATTTGGATAATTAAATGAATCTAACGTTTGGGTCTAGCGGGTAGTGCCTCTTCAGCCTGCGAATCTGGTCCGTCGTATCGAGTAGTCCAGTGATTAGGGAGTTTCGGTGTTTCTTGACTCTTTTGCTATATCTGTCGCTATATTTTGCTATTTCCTCTTTGACTGTAGGTATCTTGAGGTCGCGATGGATGGTTTCGTTGGTAACATACCAAGGTGTGCCTATTAAGGCTCTTAGCGTTTTCGATTGGAATCGTTGTAGTATTTCGATGTTGGAGTTACTTGCTGTTCCCCATCGCTTCCTATATCCCTATATTCCGTACTTGCTTCGCTTGGTACTTTTATAATTTTCGCAGTTATAATAAAAAATTTAATTCTTAACAGATATATATATATATTTACGTGACAAGCTTTCATTTCAATCTATATTTAAGATTAATATTTTATCAGTTTCTGTTCGTAACAACATCGAAGTAGTCAATAAGTTTGAAGAGTATAATTAAGGAAGTTATGAAGCAAGATGTTAAGAACAAATTCTGAAAGAGGTTATGTACAACTCAGTAGTACTGCTTTACATTACTTTGCGAATTACTTTTCAAGCATAAAAATAGTTTAAAAGCCACTTATAGTTACTTCCTTACCATTACATTCATTAAATTCGTTTGATTTTGTAAACAAAATAACCACGCGGACCAGTCTCTTATTTAAAATAGAATTATTTTGTCATATATCCAACAGTTTACTTTCTCTTCGTAAATATTATTAATAATTTTATCAATTTCGTATCCTTCCATCCTTCGTATAAGTGACAATGAATCAGAAGAGTTTCATAGCAATATTGAACAACATACAGTCAACTACAACACCATTAGATACATCCACCATACAGTCAACTACAACACCATTAGATACATCCACCATACAGTCAACTACAACACCATTAGATAACAACAATACAATAGATTATAATTTTCTACGTGTCATTGATTCATCATCATCATTTTCCATTTTTTTAGCATATGTAAAAACGTATCTGACGTAATCTTACCTCGCTCTTTGAGTACAAAAATCCATTCAAATGAAACAAAGGGAAAAGAAATAAGAAAACAAACACTCACATACGAATCTTCATTACATAACTGTATGTACTCCTCGAGGTATAATTACTCAGACACGTTACAGCGTACCTTCTTCGTTCCCTGATGGCTGATGTTGATCGTTGACGTTTATAGTGAAAGAATTTCGTCAACGGCGCCATCTGGATCCCTGTTGAAAAATTAAAATAGCCGCAACAGCACCATTAAGCTCATCACCCAGAGTAGCGTTTGTCGCTGAGTCGTGGAGGAATTATTATCATCAACGACATAAACTTTACCAGTTCCGGTAATGTTCTTTAGATGGTCTAGGCATTCGAACTCGCAACATCGCTTTCCAAGACGAAACTTCTTGCATGTCTGTAGTAAAAAGAAATCGAATCTGGTCCGTCGTATCGAGTAGTCCAGTGATTAGGGGGTTTCGGTGTTTGTTGACTCTTTTGCTATATCTGTCGCTGTATTTTGCTATTTCCTCTTTGACTGTAGGTATCTTGAGGTCGCGATGGATGGTTTCGTTGGTAACATACCAAGGTGCGTCTATTAAGGCTCTTAGCGTTTTCGATTGGAATCGTTGTAGTATTTCGATGTTGGAGTTACTTGGACAGCAACAGCTGGTGATACTGTCATACACCTCCATTTATAAACTTTCGAAAATCGATGTGACCTTCAAACTTTAGTGTATTCTGTTTCACAGCACAAAATGTTTCCGAAACGTACGTTTATTGTTACAATATACTTGACTAGTGGCTCTGAAATACTATCCTTGAAAAAACAATGGGGAAATTGGAGCAAAAGCAGAAGGAAATAAACAAAGACCTTGTTGGTTCGTAAAAATAAAATATGCTACAGGAAAAACTTTTTCCAACGGATTGAGATGCGACAAGCTTTAAAAGCTATGGCGCGAATCGAGCGTTTGTCTACAAGAGCGCATTTTCGGTGGATATATATGTCGGAATGACATTGGGGATAGGGTTGTCGGTGTTTGAGGAGTCTTCATTGAAGGTAGCCATCGTTGCGGTGTAACGAAGATACGATTTATTGACACAGGTATGATTAACACAGGTTTGACAATCTACCACGGCGGTGAGACGTCCGCGACACTTGTGACAGTGGTCTCAGGTTCAATAACGAATCCGCGGCCAACGGGATGACAGATGGGCGTTCTCGCTGAATCTAAGTCTGATTCGTAAAAATAATTGCTGAGCGTAAAGACGTTACTCTTTGGTCGACGGGAGCGCGTAAAAGAATGCCCGTCCCGTCCCGATGATGCCACAGAGGAAAACTATAATGGGGTGTGTCTAAGGACACGAGATCATCGGATTCGTCGAGAAAAGCCTTCGTTCAGAAAGTAAGGGAAATTGGCGTTGCTGCTAATTGGTCAATCTCCATATCGGTGGTTAGAAAAAGATGCTAGCCGCCCTCGAGGGAAAGTTGCTAGTGGGAGACGCCGCTCGTTGAAAAATATGTCTCCCCTATCTTCCCGTAGTTGGGACAAAGACTGTTTGTCTGTTTGAAGGACTTTAGTTAACTAAATCTTAAGATTTATAACGGGCCCTCGGGCTAGCCGAACATGTACTGCGGAGACGCATCGACATCTGGCAATCATCTTACTCGAAGAATAGGGTCTGCGTGTGGCGAGCCACGGGACAGAAACCGTTGGAATGTTTACTGTCGCGTGTCGCCACGAATATTTCTTTTAAGGAGAGCTATAGAATTACTCCATACCTTTGTTAGGCAAAGCGTTCATCCCTTGACCGCGGCTACGTTGGGCGACAGACTGTCACCTCGAGCCAAAGCTCACCGTCACTAATCTCGAACAATTACAATCGGATTGAATAACTACAATAGTTTAGTTACAGTTATAGTAGACTTTAGATTGCAATGTTGCGGGGCTATCCAAAGGTTCCGGTGTCCTTTCATCTCCGACATATAGATATACATGTATATGTGACGAAATATACTAAAGCAATATTGACCCTTTGTCGCTGAAAGTATCAAACTACAAAACTTCCTTTCAAATTTTCAGAATAAGGAAATCAGGATCATGATAAATAATTGGAACATAATTAAAAATAATATATCTTCTCTATAAGATAATGAATACATTGGTTCATTTAATTTTTATGGATATTCAAACGCTTCTGTGAAATAAAACGTCAAGATTATAGAGTATAAAATTCATAGCTATGAAATAACTAAAACTCTGATGTATTATTAAAAATATACGTTAGGTTGTATGTAGTGATACATACAAAGATTACATGTACAAACCCATAATTAACACAATGCTACCGCAACCATTCTGCAATCTACCTTGCCCAAAACACTCTTCCAGTCACCTCCAAACTCTTCAATTCTCTCCACCTAACCACCCACAAACCATTCACAAACATGCAATTCTCGACAAAAGAAGAACTTATCGTCAGTTGTCCTTAACATCTCGTTCATTCATTTGGTCCCTATCCCCCTATTTCCTCCCACTGCGATGATCGCACTACATTTTTCCACGTCTCTATTCTATTCTCTGGATGATCTGAATTCTCGAGCAGTCGAGTGACGATTGATCTGTACAATTGATCGATTTCTTTTTACTACAGACATGCAAGAAATTCCGTGTTGGAGAGCGATATTGCGAGTTCGAGTGCCTGGACCATCTGAAGAACGTTACCGGAACTGGTATAGTTTATGTCGTTGATGATAAAAATTCCTCCACGACTCAGCGACAAGAGCTACTCTGGGTGATGAGCTTAATGGTGCTGTTGCGGCTATTTTAATTTTTCAACAGGGATCCAGATGGCGCCGTTGACGAAATTCTTTCACTATAAACGTCAACGATCAACATCAGCCATCAGGGAACGAAGAAGGTACGCTGTAACGTGTCTGAGTAATTATACCTCGAGGAGTACATACAGTTATGTAATGAAGATTCGTATGTGAGTGTTTGTTTTCTTATTTCTTTTCCCTTTGTTTCATTTGAATGGATTTTTGTACTCAAAGAGCGAGGTAAGATTACGTCAGATACGTTTTTACATATGCTAAAAAATGGAAAATGATGATGATGAATCAATGACACGTAGAAAATTATAATCTATTGTATTGCTGTTATCTAATGGTGTTGTAGTTGACTGTATGGTGGATGTATCTAATGGTGTTGTAGTTGACTGTATGTTGTTCAATATTGCTATGAAACTCTTCTGATTCATTGTCACTTATACGAAGGATGGAAGTATACGAATTGGGAGAAGTCAGGTTGAGAGATGCAAGATTTATACGCTCGTTCTGTCAGTTATCCCAGTGTCTGTTACGCGATAGAAAATGAACGAACTGAATAATAAATGCATTATCGGCATGAAGATTGCTTGATGTAGGCCACCGCTTTTTTTCTATCCTTCCGATACCATTTTTCTTTTCTTTTTTTTTTTTGCGAAACACTTTGCTAGTCGTGAGAAGCAGCAATTCCCTTCTGCGAATCAATTACGGTTCACGAGAAATTGTATTATAGCCTGGAACGTATTCAAATTATCTTCAATTATTCTCGGCTGTTTCCATTTCCATTCGTCTCTTACGTAAGTACTCGTTTGATGTACGTACATAGTGAGACAATAATCGTTAACACCTTTAATGTCTTCAGTATTATAAAATAAGACGCGAAAATACGTTGAAACCTGACTTTTAGATTCGCGAGACTCTATAAGGCTTCGAAAGTCTCTTGTTTCAGGCCGAATAAAAAATTGTAGATGAAGAATTACATTGCGAGGTCTGTTAAGGAAAATTTTAAATCGTATCGTTGTAATAGGATTATTTCAGCGAGGGAAATTACGTGTTGCGTGCGAAGCCACGAGCTGTCTTTCAGGCTGATATACATAATTGTCCTATCGAACTTTCCATCTAAACCGTTGCGCTCACACGTGGATTTTGCATTTCAATTTTCTTACTTACAGTCCAGTCCAGTGAGACCAAGTTAAATTTTTCAGCCCTCCGAGGTAGAATATGTTTTATAGAGAGACGTACAACGCCATGAAGGGGAGACAGATCAATAAATTGGGTTATCTTTAAATTACTGACAATCATTTCATCGACGCGGTTTCACCGACACCGAGTCCCCCGGCAACGTCTGTCAAAGCTTATTTACCGATACACTGAAATCAACCACAATCATTTTACCGACCTCTTCCTTTGCTGACAGTTATTATACTCGCTGTCATATGTTATCGTTGATTATACATCTTTATTTACAAATTCGTTCCTGTGTATAACGAAACAAAGGAAGAAACGAAAATGATACGTTTCATGACGCATTGTTAAATTATTAATTAACGAGAGTTACATATCTACATGAATGCTTTGAAATGTCAGTTATAATTCATGAAAATGGATACAAGCCATTTTACTATACATAAATAGAATTATAAAGACATGTTACGTACTAATGCTTTTACGAAATATATTTCTGTATACGTTTGACGTTTCTGTATTATTCCTTATGTGCTTTCTGCTCTTGTGTTTAGCTCGTCGGAAGTAAAAATACGTTAAGCGAATCAGCTAATCTATTCGAGCGTTTCAATGGCTCAGTCTTCTTTTATGCAACTACCAAAAGAGAAGATAAGTCTTTGGTTATACAACATTTCATAACGTCCAAAGTAACGGGGCACTAATTAGTTGAAACTTTAAGACAGACCAGATATCAGTCATCGTCCGTAAATACATTTATTACGATCGTTTAAAGTTTAAAGAAACACCGTTATAAAGTCGTAATACGAGACAAAGCGAAGAGAAAGTAAACTGTTGGATATATGACAAAATAATTCTATTTTAAATAAGAGACTGGTCAGCGTGGTTATTTTGTTTACAAAATCAAACGAATTTAATGAATGTAATGGTAAGGAAGTAACTATAAGTGGCTGTTAAACTATTTTTATGCTTGAAAAGTAATTCGCAAAGTAATGTAAAGCAGTACTACTGAGTTGTACATAACCTCTTTCAGAATTTGTTCTTAACCTCTTGCTTCATAACTTCCTTAATTATACTCTTCAAACTTATTGACTACTTCGATGTTGTTACGAACAGAAACTGATAAAATATTAATCTTAAATATAGATTGAAATGAAAGCTTGTCACGTAAATATATATATATATATATATATACATATATACATATGTACTACTTACTCAAACTATGGATCACATAACCTATACAAAAAAAAAAGAATTATTGTACACTATAAAGCAAGAGGTTAAATCTTTAATCTGTTAAGAATTAAATTTTTTATTGTAACTGCGAAAATTATAAAAGTACCAAGCGAAGCAAGTACGGAATATATGCGGAATATGAATCGCTCAACGAACCAAAGAGTGGCTCAGTGACAAAATTAGTAAAGTAAAGACCACAAATATTACAACATTATATTCTACCACAAAATAATTCTCTATACAAAAAAGGTACACAACGAATCGATTTTTCACAACGATAAGAGTCAACAGAACCAATCAAGACCAGGCGAGACTCTCATAAGACAACGATATCAGAGGGATCAAATCAGCGACTTCAATCTATGTTACAGAGTATAGTTATCAAGAAAAATTGCTCTTTTCATGAAAAGTATGGTAATGATACTCTTATAATACATTGTATATCTGGTAGACGGATGTGCCCGTGGCCATCGGAAATCTAAAGACGACGCTTTTAGAAAGTGATAGCGCCATCGCGTTTTAAAAACGCGTTAAAAGAAGGACGGTTTCGCTATCCAAGGCGAATCGAAAAGTGTGCGTGTTGCGAGAATCAGAGTTGATCGAGACGTCGAAGCATAGAGTCGTTAGAATTGAGTTGCGAGTGTTGTCGAGTGTTAGAGTTGCTAGTGAGAGAGAGAGAGAGAGAGAGAGAGTACCAAATAGTTGTCAAGTTATTTGTTGTAAATACGAGCGTTGCATTTAGTTTTCCTGTTAATCAAACATCGTTTCTCTGTCTAACTAATATCTGTATTTTCAATCCATTATTAATATATTCCGATATTACAAGTGGGGGCTCGTCCGGGATTGAATAAGACAGAGAAACGATACGATTTAACGGAGCTATTTGTGCGGGAGTAGAAAAGAATAGAATAAAATGGCAAACGTTGAAGACGAACGATTGTCGGGTGAAGAGGATTTGACGCTGGAGGAGCTGAGGAGTAAGCTCGCACAGATGAATCTGCCTATATCCGGTGCGAGATCAGTGCTGGTTGCCAGGTTGAACAGAGCGTGCAAACCTGGTCGATCTACTCCTAAGGATTCGAAGCGTGGCGAAGAACCAACAAACCAGCGAGATCTAAGAAGCAAGCAGAGAGCCGAACGCAGTCAAGAGGGAGAGGAAGACCTCGAGAAGCTGAGGACGAAAGAGCTGAGAGCGCGTCTCGTTAGCTTGGGGTTGAAGGTAACGGGAAGAAAATCCGAACTACGCGCGCGGCTACAGGCGGCCCTAGAAGGAGACGATGTATCGTCGGAAGAAGAGAGCTCCGACGAAAGTGAAGGCGAGGACGATAAACAAGGCGCGCGAGAATACAGGAGAGGCACGCGAGCGGTGTATCAGGACCGCGATGAGTAGCAGCAGAAGGTATGCGTCGGTTCGATGTTGAGTCTTAAAGACGTGGAAGACTCATTAGAGAAATTCAGCGGGGATGATCTGCTGAGTGTAAATCAGTGGGTGGAAGACTTCGAGGAAATGGCAGAAGTGTGGGGTTGGTCAGACGCCCACATGGTGGCCTATGCTAAGAAATTACTCGCAGGCTCCGCTCAGGCCTTCGTACGACAAAAACGATGCGCAAAGTCCTGGGCAAAGCTAAAAAAGGCGTTGAGGAATGAGTTTGAAAATGTAGTAAGCGACCAACAGATACATGGCGAGTTATCCCATAGAAAGAAGAAAGCAGATGAGAGTCTGCAACAATATATGTATCACATGTGCGGGATTGCAAAACAAGGAAGGGTTGATACGCAATCCTTGATAGACTACATTATTCAAGGCATTCCCGACGAGGTCGCGAACAAGACTGTGCTATACGGAGCCAGGAATATCGAGCAATTAAAAGAGCGTTTCAGGCGCTACGAAGCGATAAAAAGAGATATGGAGATGAGGACGAAATTTGAGGAGCCGAAGAGTAACAGGGTAAAGCCGGTGGCGAAAGTGTCCGAAATCGAGAGGAACAAGGAACCCGGTCGATCTGGAGATGCGAGGAAGACCTAAATGCTTCAAATGTAGGGAGTACGGACACATCGCATCAAGTTGCGACAATTTGGGTGAGCCCTGAAAAAAAGTTTACAGCGTGTTTCGGTCGTTACAAACAAGGCGTGGTAAGGATGTTAAGATGGAAAATTTCGAATTGAGCGCGTTGATAGACACCGGTAGTGAGCTGACTCTAATGCGAGCAGATCAGCATGTGAAAATCGGAGCGCCCAGATTAAGTCGGGAAATCGTTGGATTTCGCGGTGTCGGTTCCGGAAGGAATTTTACGCTCGGGAAATTTTCGACGAACATTATTATAGACAATGAGTCGTACTGTATAACCATACACGTAGTTCCAGACATAGTGATGCAACATTCGCTTATTATTGGCGCAGACTTTTTGGACACTGTTGAAATAAGTATAAAAGGGGGAGAATCTTTTATTAGTAGAATAAAGGACGAAAATCCCGATGAGTGTCCGGAAGTCCTCAAGATAGATGTAGAGACACAGGCGAGTGAGATAGATTTGTCACACGTTAAGGACATGCAACATAGGCTAAAAAGAGATTTGAAGAGAACCAAAGTATTGCTAAGAGACGCTCAAACGATGCTGGAGAGATCGAAAGGTGACTCGACGGGTAAAGCAGCTTTACGACAGCTGAAGAACCAGTTAGAAGATGCAGAATGCGCTAGAGCAGTTGCAGTTAAAGCGAAACAGGCACTGGAGCAAGAACCGAATGAGACGCAGGCTTCGTTGCAGGAAGTACTGCGGCAACGTTCCGAAGCAGAAGATCGTGTTAATGTAGCTAGTCGCGAACGAACTGAGCTACTGTCGCAATTGGAAGAAAATAAAGAAGAGTTAGCAGAAGTTTTGAAGAAGTATCGGGCAGCTGTGCAGCAAGTGTCGGAGGAACGGAGAATAGTGGCAAGACACGTGGTGATTGGTAAAGTGGACCAAGAGATGGTGTCCTCGTCGGATTCTTGCGGCCAGCAGGAGGACTTAGCGAACATCACGAGGAGGAAGAATCTGGCTAAACAACAGCAACAGGATGTTGTTGATGATATTTGCGAATTTACTGAGAAGGATAGCGTTGCGGGTGTGAGGGTTGTTTCAAGTTTTCGGATAGACTCGAAGAGAGTGAATGCAAGGCGAACGAAAAGACAAGGGAAGTCGCACGTGCGGAATCCCTCCAATAATATCGATACGAAGATTCGATATACAGAGGATGTGGATGACGAGGACGACGATGGGATTGTCGAGGACACGATGAACGTGAAGACCTTCGAAAAAGAAGAGATCATAGTCACGGTAGATGGTAAGTTGTTAACGTCTTCCATGTACGAACCGAGCCTACGAAAATGTCACGATGCTGCCACGACGATCAAAGCCCCTGACAAGAGTGAAATGGATAAACAAACAACGGAGAGGAAGATAGAGGAAGAGCGAAAGAGGAGCAGTAGCATCGAGGACGAACAGGCCGCGGTGTTCCAAGAGGAACGAGATCAGCTGCGTGCTGACGCAAAGAGACGGATTGAGGAGATCCAAATCCGAAACAAGCGGGCGTATAACAGGAGACGCAAGAAGGCGACAGCATACAGGACGGGAGATCTAGTGGCAATCGAGAGGATGCAGAGGGGTCCCGGGCTAAAGCTGCATCCGAAGTTTCTTGGACCGTATCGGGTGATAAAAGTCCTGCGAAATGACCGATACATAGTGCAGCGAGAGGGGGAGCACGAAGGGCCACGTACAACTTCCACGGCAGCCGATCACATGAAATGGTGGAATGCTGACGATAGTGATGTAAGTGCGAGCGGCGCTGATGAGCACATCTGAGGGCAGATGTGATTGTCAGGAAAGGCCGATTGTAATATCGTAGAATAGCTTTGATTGGAGATCGGCTGAAAATAGAAAAACCGTGTACGTCGTGTTTCTGTGGTTCGTTTACATTTAAGAGTGCCTACGTGACTAAAGGCACGTAGTTGGTAGTTCTTACATAGGTATGAGGGAAACAATAGACAACGTTAGAAGAAGGACGGTTTCGCTATTCAAGGCGAATCGAAAAGTGTGCGTGTTGCGAGAATCAGAGTTGATCGAGACGTCGAAGCATAGAGTCGTTAGAATTGAGTTGCGAGTGTTGTCGAGTGTTAGAGTTGCTAGTGAGAGAGAGAGAGAGAGAGAGTTACCAAATAGTTGTCAAGTTATTTGTTGTAAATACGAGCGTTGCATTTAGTTTTCCTGTTAATCAAACATCGTTTCTCTGTCTAACTAATATCTGTATTTTCAATCCATTATTAATAAATTATAATTAATCGGACAAAATTACACCTTTAATATATTCCGATATTACATTACCGTGATGTAATATTTATCATGCTTATTTTGTACGTAAAACGAATCGTTGGAATATTCCCGAAGCTAACGAAGCATTTCCCAAAAGTTAAACCGAAGAAATTAACGCGAATAGTTAAGTGAAATTTTTCCATCAACTTGCTGACCAACCGGCAAATAAAAAATCATAAAAATTGTTTCAATGTGTTGAGGTCACGCATAACTTCTTTTTTCATTGACGATTACCAAACAGGTAAAATTTCGAAATTGTACGAAGGCCACGTGACCAGATCGTATTGGAATTTGAAGTGCATGGAAAAAGACAACTCGAAGTACAAACCTTGAGCTGTACTACTCGAAGTACAAACGTGAACTAATGGATGCAGAAAAGCAATTAACGCCAAACATCCGAACAGCATCTTGGAGCCCGTCATTGTTCTGAAATAAAAGAAGTGACGAATTAAAAAGACGCAGGACTAATAATAATAAAGGAAACTTAGTTCGTATTATAAATTGAATTTACATCAGAAAAGAAGCACGATCAAGCGAAACAGATCGTAGAAATGACAAATATCATCGATATACGTTTCAGTGTAATTTCACTTTTGAAAATTATTTAGTTTAATACGATCGTATTCATCGCTCTGAAACTTTCATTGTGCTGCAATTTGTGCTGCGTCTTTTTAATTTCTCTATCTTTCTGTGTTTTCGGAAAAATTACTTGAAAGATTAAGAATTGCTTGCCTTATTTTATTTTCGATTAGTTAGGATTTGATTATTCCAGGTAAGGTTTATTATTTATAACAGGTTTTATCACTTGTTTATTATTTAGGAGTTTGTTATTTTAGGATTAGTACCTTTTAGGATTTCTTATCCTTCGAGTTTCTGTTTCAGATATCTAGGTCTATTTCAAGATGTTTTATTACATTAGGATTACTTATTCGATTAAGATAATTTAAGAGTTTCACAATGTACAAAGAAATAATCGCGTGAAATTTAGATTTATGCTTTAAACGTATTAAACACGCGGTAATTCCAATGTCTATAGCCTCGAACGTGTTCTGATTAGTTGTGTCATTGTCTGTGACATTGAAATCACAAAAATCCATTGCAAGTGTGCTGTCATGCAATGTGGATGTAATTGGGTTTTTTGGGTATTTCCTGTATCATCTGATTTGTACAGTACTATTTTAACGCAAGGACAGGAAACTTATTATATATTTCCCGTCCATTATTTGAATCGTTGTGAAGTGTAACGAATTATATTCGATTCGAGGAGATGTTAATGAATTACCCATTTCATATGTAATTACATGGAAATAAAAATCATTGCAAAAATAATTGATCTAATGACAACGGAATTTCCAATATTTTTTTGTTTCGTCACGTCTTTTTCATAATATATCTTTTATAGGTACGTGATTTATTAATCGTTCGAATGGAAATAATTATTCGTATAATATTCAAACGATTCTAGCCATAAAATAAATTAAAACGATACCTGTCAATGATATGCAATCTGCGTATGACGTCAACCTCGATCTATGCTTATACAAGAAATTTTATCAATCAATGACTATACAATACAATGACAAATACAATAATCAAATATTATAAAATTTCCTGAAAACCTTTAGGTGTTAATATTAAAGTGTTAATATCTTTAATATTTGCAAGTTATTGTTTAGCGCTAATTAGTTAGAATGTAACAAGTGGTGTACCAGAATTGAGATAATTAAGCCACACGAACAATCTTATTTAGATCTTTTTAATTTTTTAATTCTCTTTTGCTCTAATACTTCGTAAAATTAATCTTCATTAGCTACTACACTTCATAGAATAACAAGAGATAATTTTTCTTATATAACGTTTCATTCATAAAATCTATCATTAAAGTATATCTTCATAAAAATATCATTCCATACTAACGGTATATTTGGTGTCATACGATATAACAGTTACCAGTGATGACATATGTAACTTTATAAAGATATCTCGTTTTATTATATATTAAAAGAATGTACTCATTGCTGCTATATTTCAGATGAAAAAAAGGAGGCAACGATTTTACAGTAAAATTGTTCGTTTACAACTGATTCATTTACATTTCATGATAATACTGTGCATTCTGAATATGCTATGATTTGGTTTAAAATAATAAATAGTCCATTCTTGCATACTATTGCTCCAGCTTTACTTGTATTTTCGATATTGGTATAAATAGAAAGACAATTAATGTCGTTCGAGTCTATTTTCGGATCATTTATATTACGTTTAATCCATATAGTTATTATATGAGACATAGTATCGTAAAATTTGGAAGAATAAAACGTTCGTACAGGAAGTACATTTTATAAGAACTCCAACAAATCTGCGTGTGCACCTAAAATACAAACTGATAGTGATTGTTCATAAGTTTATATACATTATCTAATGTCAATCGAAGGTATCAATTCTTTTTCTCCATAAGAGTACTTTTTCGTTTATATGTGTTCAAAAATACATGTGTTCAACCGTGAAGCATATGTCACCTACAATGAAAAAGAGTTTTCCTATACTTAATATTTCCTTTATATACCTATGAAAGTCTATTCTTCGCGTAGTATGAAATTATGAATAAATCTGGAATATTGTTCAATCTGAAAAGAAAAATAACTTATTGACATCATTCATTGATACGAGATTCAGAATGTTTGTTTTGTCTTGCAGAAAAAGAAGGCAGCCCTCCCTTTCTTTTAATGTGAAATAGAAAGCGAAAATTTGAAAACAGATTTTTTGGAAATTTACTTGCAAATATCGTTTTCAATATCGTGATTTTCTTCCCAATGGTACTGTACTTTCAAATTTTCCAGTATCCCTCTAAAAACAAAAAGTCGAACCTCGTTATTGTTAACGTAGGCATTACAAGGAAGAGAAGTATTAGAAAGCAGCTCCTTTTTATTATGGATTTCTTTATAATCATGTAAATAAGAAATTCCGGAAATTTTTTCCTCAAGAATTTAATTCTTGTGTTTTGATTGATAATTATTACACTGCATACTAACTTTTCGCATACTGTTCGCGTCTAACAATTTCCTAATTATAACTACTTCAAAATTACATATGTTCTTGCACGAATTCAAAAGTACGTATGATACAATTACAATTGATTCTAAAATAATAATTATTTAAAGATATTAAGATACTAATTAAACGTTTCACTATATTTCGAAATCTGGAACAACAAATTTTTATTTATAAAAAATGAAACTGTGTTTATATATTCTTTGTCATGATGCTATTTCTTATTACCATGTCGACATTTTTTAAAATTCATTTTGTTATCTCTACGCAATATGAAAATTCATATACTGCTTAATATTTTTTACATATTATCCATCCACCGCATGATATCTCCTGAAAAATCAAAATATTAATGTTATATTATTACAATGCTTCTTAAATTTCAATTTTTGACAAATTTGAAATCCAATATATTTTGCACAATTATTATTTATCAAAAAATTCCAAGTTAGTAACTTTCTTTTCAAATGGCAAATAACATACTTTGACTTACCTGTAAGTTTTTGTTCCTAATCATCATTTCCTCTTATAGAACACATCATTATTGTTCTCATAATTACTACCAGTGTCATAGATATTGTAGTGGCTACAACTGAATTAATAGAAAATGATAAATAACTGTGTATGACACTAACACATAATTGTGTATAACAATGACACATAACTTTTACTTACATATCTGTCGATAAGGGATTACTGTGATATCCTGTTGATGTTTCTTAAGGCACTTGATTAGGTGCGATACGGTATCATTCCTTATGGTATACTGCAGATAAGTATTTTAGAAAATAACAAGAATAAATCTAAATTATTCAGAGGTTCCAGTTTCGGCTTAGACATAAATACAGGACCATTTGCAAAGAAGAAAGGGTGCGTTTCTACAGCCTCGTTATAATAACCATGAATACCAATCTCTGAATTACTGGTTACTAAACATAAATATCCTATAAAATTTAATATATTTCTTTAATTTTTAATACATACATGAGTTAGTAGTTCTAAATTATGAATCATCCTACCTGTGATATTACACTTTTCCTTATAATATCATCACTCAAGTGAACAACATTAAGATCATGTAAACCATGTCATCCTATCTTACTGTGAAGATACTTAGTTATGTTATCTAACATTATAAAAATATCATCAAATTCAAGTCCTTTTATTCACATCACATGGCCACGACGATCTGGTTCTTCGTTATATAATGTTCTAAAATTTGTCGTATATATAGGATGTACAAACCGTGATATCAAGGTATCAGTTCTTCCTTCCCAAGGGACAGTTTCATTAAAATTCTGATAGAATTAAAAATTAATTATTAATATTCTAACAATCATATATGTTAAATACATTATAGTCAACGATATATACCTGAGCGAATGTAGGGGTGATTCCTTGATAATTATAAATGTCATCAGCCCACATCATTGTGCCACTTCTTTGTACTCCAGCCTCTAGATTAACAGCCTAAACAAACATACGAAATTTTATAGAAGCTGTACAAAATATAGTATATATGCGCAATATTGAAGCGTTCAAGGGGATATAAAGGTAATGTACATCACATACACGTGTACTCTCATGCAACAAAATACAATTAGATTTAATAGTATAAGCTCTTTTATTCATCATAATAGATTGGAAATTTAAGTGTCTTACGAGGGTGAGTAAAAAGTTACCCGCTCTGTCGGTGTAGAATTTATTTTAAGCAATTGTCAAAAAAGACATACATCATTTTTTGACATAATCACTCGATTTCTGTATACACTTTGTCCATTTGCCGAAGGACCTTTGTATTTTCTCATTAAAAAATGTTTTGGGCTGAGCTGCGAACCACGAATGCATCGTCGTCTTCACCTTTTCATCAGCTTTTTCGGCATCCATCTCGCACAAACTTTTTAAAACCCAAATCTGTCGTGCACTATTGCATAAGCAGAGCCGTGGCTGATTTGCAAATGATTTGCCACATTATCCAGTGTCACTCGTCTATTCCATAGAGCATAAGTTCATGAGCACGTTCAATGTTGTCATCGTGGATGTGGACGGGCGTCCAGCTGTTTTTTCATAACACTTGTGCGATCTTCTTTGAACTTTTGTGCCCATTCAAACACACTTCGTGACAAAACACTTTCTCCACAATGTGCATTAAATCTTTGATAAATATAGGCATCAAACATAACCTCCGACCACAAGAAACGAATCACAGCATCCTGCACTGTTTTCCTGCAAATCACCATTGCAAAGCGCCATTACTCGCGCAACGGTCACAAACGAATTGACGTAACACAATGAAACCTACGCAGCAGCACTGAACAGATATTGACGTCATACGAAGAGTGCAGATGGATCAATACGGTCGACAGAAGTTTTAACTATCTGGAGTGCGGATAAATTTTTACTGAGAGTCGTATAGGAATCTATAATCTGTAAGTACACCTTTGGCTGAATGGAAATTTCTCTTACATATAGTCAAAAATGCAGAAACAGTGTATTGAATTGGAAAGTGATAAAAAATAAGTGAAATTTCGAGGTTGCATGTGATTGCATGAGTACACAGGACGTTTTTAGCGAATAAAAAATAATTTTGAAAGACACGAGACTTATCTTGTATTTTATGCACTCTCTGTGTCCGAATTTCCAGAAGCTCTCTATCTTATGAAGTGTTTTAGATTAGCCGGAAAATTTTGTACGTACATACAAGAAGTATACGATCTAAGTGGAATATTCCATTATTCTCTTGATACAACAGAAACGAAATTTACAGAACTTCTCAGAAAGTTGGTTTATTATTACCAAATTAATAGAATTAATATACGTTTATCATCTTTACATACCTAAGTCGTGGAGGTTTATCGTGCGTAAAAAATTAGTGTCGTCTCAAAGTTACATTTCGTACATTTTAAGCCTATAATTTGTAACGTACAAAACAATGTAAATTTGAGCTGTTTCTTATCTCCACAATAAGAAAATCCAACTTTACGTTTTTTACACAATGATATTTATGGAACAGTAATATCATATTATTGCATCGCTTGGAGAATGAAGTCAAGGTACGATGTGACCCTAGTGTAAACGCTGGGATACCCAGCTGTGCCGCACTTATAAGCATAAGACACAATACCTATTAAATACGAGGTTAATTCATGTTGTATCAGCAGTGGTCCGGCGCGGTCAGCCTGAAAGGATCGTTAAATTTTTAATCAAAGATACTGAAATATATCGATCGAATTGTATTGAAATTATACTTATATACAGTAATAATCTTCTATTGATTTGTGTATTGAAATACTCCAATTTATAACGTACATGTTATATGTATTTTGAGCAAAACTAAGATTAGAAGGAAATTAGATTAAATACCATAACGAGGTGTGAGAAGTGGGCAAAACTATTAAATTGTGTTTATCTATTATTTTTAATGCTTAAGACGTCGATTTGATGTTAATTCGAATTGACGTGTCTTC